>NW_025544779.1:920711-1218061 GCF_000003525.1 Blastomyces dermatitidis ER-3 | reverse complement strand
TCATATAATATAATATTTCAACCAAGTTACATATTCCGTGTATCCCTCCCGAAAACGTGCAGTGGCGGTTCTCCTCCCCAGGTTACGCGCAAATAAAAAACCTCAATAAAAACAACGCGATGGATTCATGCTTTCCATCATCACACACACACCCTGATAGGGTAAAATCATACTATCTCCGTTCTTAGGCTGATAGCCTACAACAGAGATATCTGAGAATCAATGGATTTATTCTACAGCGTTGCTTTGCTGTTGGGCACACGCACGGAGAAGGCAAGGAATGATAATTGATGGTCAATGAGACCTTGTGAATCAGGGCAGCGCGCGCCCGGGTCTATGACTACTACTTTAGGATGCTATCTGTTTCTCAGATTAGAGTCGATAAAATTAAACGGTAAGACTGTTTGAAGGTGTCTGTTAGGGTGGTTTGTGGAAAATATTCGGGTTGAAAGAGAAAAAAGTGCAACTGAATAAATCTTCTTTGGGGTCGTTTTGCAAGTGGGAGTGAACTGGATAGATAGCCCTGGTACAGCAAATATAAATAATTATTTGACTGATTTTTTGAATTTCGAAATAGGCCATGTAACAATAAGAAAAGATAATCATATTTTAGATTTTCGATTTTGATTCTGGTGGTTGTTGCTCTGTTAAATGTGCGGGAGGACAGTTTGCGAGTGGTCCAGGGCTTTCCTAACCGAAGGACAGCAGGACGCGCCACCCAACCCCTCAGTTTCAACAATCAAGCGCGATTTGTGTAGAAGACGACGTATAACGCCTGTTATATGTGTAGCTATTATTATCCTTAGATATAATAGATAAATAATCAAAAACATGAGCCTGTGGCTTTGGTGGGAGTTGAAGTTGTCGAATCGAAGTTTTTGATCAGGCGCATTCCAAGGGTCGTTTAGCGTCCTCGGTTTTTCTCATCCCTGAGGTGACCTGAGCGAACAACGAATAACAAAAATCTAATGAGTAAAAATGATAATCAAGGAACTAGAAATCCAACTCCTTGCTAATAGATCCTTCAAAGAAAGAAAAAGCTATGGCCAAAATATGGAAGTCTGAACCCGTTTGGTGGTTGAAAGATCAGGGTAGGCATGCGACCGGGTGACATCCATGTTTTGTCGTGATCCTCAACCGCATACGGGGTGATATTTCATAAAAACAATATCGTTTGTATTTCATAAAAACAATATCGTTTGTATTTATTTAATAATACAATAACAATTTCCATACTTTTTGCGCGCTTTGCGATGTGGTTGTTGTTGTCCTGAGAGGAGGGGGGTTAGGGCCAACGGGGTCCAAGAGAGTGATTTGGGTCACGATCTGATCTTGATGTAGCAGCCACGACGGGTATTTGCAAAATTAAATCATGAAAATATGATGAAGATAGGCGTAAATATGGCCAGGAACTATTAAATGAACCGAAAACAGTTGTGTGTTGGAAAAGATCAGAGATAAAGCATTTCGAGGAGGTTTGGGAGTCAAGGGGAGGGAGGGGAAGAGGGATGATGCCGGTACAACAAGGTTTGGATCAAGGCTAAGAACGCAGTGGAAGGTTTGAGATCAACCACTCAAGATTGATTTTGTGTGTTTGCGCTTGAATGGAAGCGGATGGCGAAAAAGAGCATCGAAGAGTGGAAAAATGGAAGACAAAAAAATATGGTCGACCATTTGACTCTGATTCGTTTCTGCTTGCGGGATATGCGCAGCCCAATATATGCCTAGATTAGGCCTTCCATCAGCGTCCACATTTTTGATTTTTGATGTTTTTGATTTTTTTTTTTTTTGATTTTTTTTTGATTTTTTTTTGATTTTTTTTTTTTTTGGCTCTTGAACGAGAGAATATCAGTTAACTGCCGTGAGGTGAGAGTGTTTTCGCTGTAACTGGAATGTTAATTAGCAATGAAGGACGCAAGTTGATATCGCGTTGATGATATCCCAAACAGCCTGAAACTGTTAACAAGTCAACGCTTCGAGTGAAACAGAAAAGTGAGTCTGGCCAGACCAGTGGTTATCCCGTCAATGCGAACCATAAAACATCCCGCGCAGACCATTCAAGATGCTGCTTGGGGGGGGAGCTTTTTCATGAACCTGTCAGTGAGCTGAGCGTGGTTGGCATCAACTCCGCAACGGCCAACGAATACATACATGCAAGGACCACCAATCAGTAGTTGTCCTTAACTATAAGTTAAGAGAATGGCATAGCTAGACAGTTGTTAAGTATCATGGTGTATACTCTGTAATTGGAAATGTGCTTCAAACAGTGTAGAGATAGCAGAAGGTAAAACGAAGACCTCTTATTATTTATTTATTATTATTATTATTATTATTATTATTATTATTATTATACAGGTCGATAGTTGCGAGACCAGTGGGGTTTTATGATTTACTTTCTAAGGAGGAGGGGGGGAAGCCAACCTCGTCCAAAGATCAACCAACCCCCTCGAGGGGTGTGTGATGTGATGCTTCACCCACCAAGCGGGAGGGCTTTCTTGAAGAGACGAGAACAAGCACAGATAGCTCGAGACCAGCCCCCAGCAGCAGCCAGAAGAATATCAGACGTCAGACGGCAACAGGGTGGTGCGAATCAAGGGAACCGTCTGGCGTACGGTACGCGAGGGAAGGGTGATGTGATGGGTTGATCCTGCTCGGGGCTGGCTGCTGCTATAAAAGGCGCGCTGCCCCGCTGCCTCGCCCACGCTTTCCCTCGCCCAACTCCCAACTCCCAACTCCCATCTTTTTTCTCTTTTTTCCCACTTCCATCGCGATCCGTCTACCACAACAGCAACCACCACATTCTGCTTTCATCGCCTCGTACTCCTGGTACCCTGTCTGTTCATCGTCGATAATCAACTGCATCATCCTCTCTCACAATTTCAAAGGAAATCCACGCTCATCATCCACAGTCGCCATGCCTCCCAAGAAAGCCGTCACCTCCAAGCCCACTGCCACCCATGCGTCCTACAGAGGTATGTCTTCCGCTCCTGATCTTCCGCCACCACATCATCTTCCTGATCTGCCATCAATATATTTGTGATCGCGTGCCCTTGCTGATTCCCGAAATATAGATATGATCAAGGATGCCATCATTAATGTGAGTCCATCATCTTCGCGCCACGGTCGCTTGTTCTCTAGGCCCTCGTGACGCCTAGCTTGCCGAGTGGCCACAACCACCATGGGAGCTTATCTCCACTCCACAACTTTGTCGCGTCACTTTCTACTTGGTTCCTTTCGCTAACTCTACTCCCCCTACAGCTCAAGGAACGCAATGGAAGCAGGTAAGCTTTTTTCGGGCGTTGCGTCACTGACCTCGCCGTCGTCCCCCTTCTCCCCCCCCCCCCTGCGACACTAACGTGCGCGTCAGTCAGTGTTGACATGAGAGACTAACCGTTTATTCTTCTCATCTAAAGTCGCCAGGCTCTTAAGAAATATGTCCAGGCCAACAACAGAATCAATATGACTTCCCAGAGCGCGTTCGATGCCCAATTCAACCGTGCAGTCAAGACTGGTGTCGAGAAGGGCGATTTCACTCAACCAAAGGGTTCGTCGCGCACCATTTATTATTCCCCCCCCCTTCTTTACCGTGTGAACATCATTTCCCCGGCGCGTCCTACAAGTTTCCGCCGAGGAATGATGCCATGTCCATGATATAATCATGACGCGCGTCTCTTCCGTTGTCAACAAAAAACTAACGCACCTACAGGTCCATCCGGCCCTCTGAAGCTCGCCAAGAAGGAACCAGCCAAACCCGCTGCTAAGAAGGCTGCCGCAAAGCCTGCTGCTGCCAAAAAGGAAAAGACACCCGGTAAGAAGGCCACCACAAAAGCCGCCACCACCACGACGAAGAAAGCCGCTGCCCCCAAGAAGACTCCTGCCAAACCAAAAGCAAACGTTGCTAAGCCTCGCAAGGCCCCAGTTGTACGTTTCATCATACCAATTCCATCCCAATGCTTTCTGTGTATATTAACAATTCACAATCAACAGGTCCCAGCAGTAGTTGATGCTCCCAAGGTCACAGGAAAGACAAAATCTGGCCGCGTCACAAAAACAACCGCTAAGCCCGCACCGAAAAAGAAGACCCCCGGACCCAAGAAGACCCCCACAAAGAAGGCAACACCGAAGAAGGCAGCAGCATAGTTTCGTTTTGCTATTCTCTTTCCTTTTTCATGTAGTTATTATGCCTTCTTTTCGTTCTGCGTTCATGGGTTAAGGGTCTGGCTCTCTTTTATATATTTGCTCTCTCTCTCTTTCTCTCTCTGTGTGTGTGTCTCTCTCCCACGGTTCTGATTAGCCCTGGGGTTTGCTATTTTTCGAACCACTGTGCCCATGAATCACCCATTTTTTATTATTTGGTACGAAACGGCGTCGAGGTAGGAAATATGGAAATGGATGGGTTGCGTCTTTTAGTATTTTTTGTATTCTGTTGTTTTGTCGGTTTATTAATACTTTTTTTTCCCTTCATTTTTCCCATGTCGTTATTCTGAGTGAGTGTGTTGAGTGCGTAGTGTGTTGTATATTCTTGTTGTAAGGGGATACGTTTATTCTTTTCTTAATTTTAAATTGTTCCTCCCTTTCTTCGTTTTTATTATCGTGTTTTCTTTAATTTTTTTTATTTATAGCTCGTATTTTAACCTCTTGTTGGTTTCTGATCGCGCTTCTGGGTCTATAATGGTGTATATTTATATCTATCTACGGATTGGTGGTTGGTTCTACTTTATAGGAACAGGTGGTGAGTGGAATAAATTATAATAGGAACGACAGTAGATATCGGGGAACAAAAAACAGGGGTGGAGGGGAAATACGTTATTATTATTTATTATTCTTCTTATTACTATGATAAAACACTCCCTTCTTATCAGTTGTATGAAGACAGTACATGTGGCAGGGACTCAGAGTAACTAACTATTTGAGTACACAATTTTCACTGTGTCTGTTTTTGTTGCATTTTTTTGGGTGCAGAGAAGGAAGGACCTGTCAGGGGGTTGCACTGTAACTACATGTACATCATGTACATAAATGAAGAAATGAACAATTTTGTTGATGAAAGATTTCATCTCTTCTCTCTATCTTTTATATATCTTACTGACATTTTCATCTACATCATTGCCTTTCTGAGTATTACCATTCTCAGATGTAGATGGGGGTCTGGTCTGCAGGGGAAATGTGTATCTGCGTGCACACATACATATACATATATATATATATATGTGTGTATCATATATAACAAACATCAAATGCTTGCTTATGCTCGCTTTGCTGCTTGCGCAGCCCCCCCTACCTACCACCTCCACCCCCTATCACCCCTATCACCATCATCAGATTAATCAGAGCTGTACAGGCCGCAGAGCCGGCCGTTCAATCCCATCCATGAATTCAAAAGGGGGTGCACATGACATCACGTGAGGTCATGTTTACAGGGGCATTTTGCGCGGAAAAGTTGGTGTTTCTATAATAAGAGAGAGAAGATTCCCGGTTATGTCTCTCTTCACCTGGACTATATACCCCATACAGACCAATTCCAAGCTCCAAGCTCCCCCGTCTCTCCCTTGCCTTACAAGTTAAAGCTACTAGTGGACGTTGTACAGGTACATGTACGTGTGATTACAGATATGTCTCTTCTCCGGGTATTGTACATGTACATGTACCTATTGTGCCTGATTGTCTGTGTCCTGGTTTTGCATGAGCTTACATGTTGGTTGGAAACAAGTAGGATATAATGTAAAAGCTGTTTGTTCCAAATGATTAAAGGAACTTGTCTACAAGTGTGACTTCATTTGATAGCTGCTATCACTTCTCACCCCATAGCCAGACACATCTTAATCAAAGGGAAATTAGAAAATAAATACTCGGGTCGTCTTGTATATTGTCCGGCTGAAAACACCCAGGTTTAGGATTCTTGATCGCCCTCTGAATTTCCAACAATTAACTAGGCCTAGGTCCCGCTTCATCCCTATCCCTCATGGGGGTGTGTGGTTGAGGGAGAGGGAGGAGAGGGAGGAGAGGGAGAGAAAGCCAGCCGTTGTAGTTGTTATATTATTATAATTGGAACTGGCCGGATAGATAAAACGCACGTAGACCTTGAAGTTTTTATGAATGTAACATGTACATGTACATGTACATGTACTATGCTAACTTCGCCCTCACGTTTCCGTCCTCACTTATGAGCTTCGCACATCTCATTTACGGCGGGCATGACTTCGCCTATTATTACATTTTTCGTAGTGTTAAGAGTCATTTGTTAGCAAAGCGTGAAGCCTGGAAAGATCCACTCTGATTTCGTAACCCTCCCTTCCTTTTTTACTTTTCCTTCCCACCTCCCGCTTTTTGAGGTGTATAATCAATATATATATATATATAAAATCCAAACTTACTCAAAGCAACAGCGACACCGCACCTCTCATAGACGCACGGTGCCGATTCCGACGCGATCTTTTTGAAGTTCTCCGGCTCGCAGATACATTTGTAGTCGTCCTTGCGACAGGTTGTGACACGCTCAACGGCTTCTTGGCAAGGGAGGGCGCATTTGGGCATTTGGTTATCGGTTTGACTGTATGCCGGCGCGCAGAGAGAGAGGACGACGGAGAGGGCCAGCAGGAAGGGGTTGTGTTTCATATTTTTTTTGTTTGCTTTTTGTATGGGCGGTGTGTAGTGGGTTGGGGTTGAGGCGCGGGAGGGCGGGATGCGAAAGTGATCAGGGGGGAGAGAGGTAGAGAAGTTGAAATTATGAAGAGGATTGAGAGTGAAGATTAAAAGTAAAGAGGTTCAGAGCAGACAGGAACGAAACGTGCTAGGCAAACATATATGTTTATATGTCGTTTTGCGGTTGAGCGCTCAGACCCCCCCCCTTAGTGGTAGTGAACTCCTAGGTGGTAGGATATCCGAAATTTGAGACTGCGACGATCCGCCAGCAGAGAACAAATAAGAAATATTGATCTACTTAGTTACGGATCCGTACTGCTCATTTTCAATCCGCAACATATGGGATTTCCATAGCAATATCCTTTTTTCATGCGATTGTTACAAAGTAGCAATGACAATTGCATCCTGGGATAGTATTTTATGTCAATAATATATTGAGGATGGGAAGTAAGTGACAAGCAACACCAGCCGTACCCGGGCTGGAGCTGCTGGTCTGGCGTGCTGCCTTCCAGAGGTGAAAACCCGGGAAAAGATTGACAAGCAAAAAAAATTCCATGGGAATTTTTTTCTAGCTGAACAGTAGTATGAATATAGAAAATTCAACTATCACGATTGACTGAGATTGTCTAGGGGTTGCGGAAGCTAGTTCAACTGAATACCGCGGATGCCACTTTTTGTGGTCTTGACTGATGATGGATTTCTTGAGCCCACAGATTGCTGACCGGAGAGCCGCGACTTCGAGTAGAGGCTGTTCTACTTTTAGACAAGTTGTGGAGGTTTGCGGTCAATAGCATCATCAACCCTATCCACACGAGGAACGCTCAAGGTGACGCGTGTTCGCTCTTCTCCTTGCGCAGAATGTCGGTCTCGAGGAGAACAAAACAATAATAGTGATGATTCGGGATGTTGCTTCGTATTCAAGTTTTATTCTCTACCGTTTTAGTGTGTGCGAGCCTGCAGGGAATGGAAGATTCATACCAGGTGCATTTGGCCCAAAAAAATGTGCACAAGTGTGGCAGAGCTGAAATGATGCATTGGAAGCCGCGAAGAAACTGATCAGAGCCAAGAAGCATTGAATAATGGATGGAAACTGCAGAAGAATCTTTGGAGATCCTTACTGTCTATTTGCCAACTAACAAGTCGCTAGCTGGAGAACAAATGTTTTGCTGAGTGATGATCACTACAACAGTACTGACCTGTGGAACATCCACATTGCTTGGACTTAACGATAGGGTGAACGAGAGAAAATTGGCAAACTAGCGCCTAGGCATGAGTTGGATTGGCAATTTCCAATTTTCCTGCTTGTCTCAGACAGAACCTCGAGTTGTTCGGAAAGCCTGCTAGGAATCCGAATAAGAAAGGGGATAGATATCGAGATCGAGGAAGAGCCGGTAGGGGTTTGTGCTGTTTTGCCGTTTACTTTAGGATACCACTTCGAATGCCAGACCTATGATCGACCGAAAACATTAAGATCTGCTGTCTGCCATGATTCCTCGCAGTGTCTTGTCTGCTGGAGGTTTTAGGCTTGGGGGTCCTAGCAGTGCTGCTGCGCACCCGACATTCTTATCTTCCCTGTCGATTGCGGCGCAGCAAACATTTCCGCAATGTGAGTTGGTCCGGTTAGCCCTGATATTTTATAGAGATCGCTGTTTGCTGGGCTTTTATTAGCGATTGAGATTACAATTTACAGCACGGAGTAGATGGAGGAGGGCGGAGGCTAGAGGAATCGCAGCCCTCACCGTTCATTATTAATAATTCGCCTTGCCGCATCCATCACAGCACAAATGCGCGAAGCCTATGGGGCGGCTGCTGTGGCTTGCGGGGCATTCTGCATTATTATGCATAATAGGGTTGCCGTGCTGCCCCGTTTGTTAGTTTGGTGGTTTATAGTGGTGGTTCCTGGTTAGTAGAGCCCGGTGAGGCGGATGTGACAGGCGAGGGTGCAGATTGGCTGCGAACTGCCAACCTGGCACCTGCGCTAACCCCCGAACGACCCGCGCCAAACCTGAACAGCCACAACGCCCCCCCGTGACCTCAGCTCAGCCCAATTCATACTAACTACTTTTGGATTAGCGAGTCACTAACCTCTTTGGAATCTGCCACTAATATTATCAACCAATAGAAAGCCTCAGATCTTCAGAACAACTCAAAATCTCGTATACACAGTATGGTAGAGTCTGAGAAAAGAATATGTAAAGATTCAGCCCTCTCTCATACAAAAAACATCATCCTCTTCAATCTCATACATCAATTATTATAATGATATATTTAGATTCTTCATCTCTCTAGCTTCATTTTGTGCTATCACAGAAACTTTAATGATATATATTCATTGAGATACTATAATTTGAAGATGAGTGACATTAGAATATCTTGTGTGAGAGTTTTGCACTAACATTAAGAAGATACAGAGTCTGCCTCCTCATATCCATGAGATCTCTATGAGAATAGAGCTTGCTAGCTGCCACTGCCTGCCTGCCTGCCTCCCTGCCTTTCGTATCCGCCGGATTCTATGAGAACAGAGCTTGCTAGCTGCTGCTGCCTCCCTGCTTGCCTGCCGGCCCCTAACCCCCTTCCTCTCAATCGTATGCAGTTTTTTTGTATTATTAATATTAATACTCGGAGGTTTATATGGGATATATCTAGCTCTATAAGATTTTTCAATATAATAGAAGAGATGTGGATGATTTCTATCTTAATATTTCAAAAATGTCATGGTATTTGATTTTTGATCTTTTTTGAGCTGACACTTAAAAAATCACTTATCGAAAGGTCATTGATTTATCTAGCTTTTCTGCTAGCACTGAATTATTATTGAATTGATATAGCTGTTTTACTATTCTCATCCAAAGAGAACAAGTCAAAAAAAAAAAAAGTCACTGTGTAACTGTTTTGTTCTCACGTCTGGTTTGCAAAGAATTGACTCCGATTTCCTATTTAGAATTAGTGCAGGATATGTAGGGGTTAGCGGGGCTTGGCACAATCTCAATCTGAAGCAAAGTGGCTGAGTTTTACTTGAGATAAACTACTCCGTACAATTCCACTCGGCCACCATCACCGAGCAACGCACCACCACCACCACCACCACCACGACGAGCACCTCCAGCGCCCAACCAATACCTCTACCAACTCTACCACAACCACCACAACTACGAACTAACAGCCACTCTGCTTAATCACCTCCCCGTCTACTGGCGGTTTATACACAACCCCCCGTCGCTGCTGGATTCCGCTACATGTCCCCGCTCACATGACAGCGCTTCCTCTTTGTTGTGTCTCTCCTGTTGCTGCACACACCCTTTAATATGCTGATGTCCCATTGCCTTGTCTGCCGCACCTACTAAGCGTAGTAGGTAGGCGGTCCCCCCGTGCTTCTTATCGCAGACCATTCTCTTTCAGACGCAAGGGCACCATAGCGGTTTTGTTGGTGTCTCGACGGCCTTGTTCTGTCTTGCCCTTCTCCTTCTCTCCTCCCACCGCAAGTCACTGCTGCTCCAGAGTGGCAAAGGAAGACCGCTACTCCCCAGTTCGCTGCTGTCCGTGACTCCCCCTTCACCATGCCGTCCTTTACCAGCGAACCTCAGCTCCTTCACCACCACCACCACAATCACCTCCACAGCCATAACCACCATCACCAAGTCGGCTCCTCCTCATCATCTACCCACGACCATTTGACTCGCAAATCATACGACAAATCCTCTATAAGCAATACTTTCGTTTGGACCCCTGATGTAAATGGGGAGAATGGCTGTGTCGATGACGCCTCTGACCAATTTGTCACTAACTTCAAGGGGGGAAGTCTGCCATCTTTGGGTGCCCTTGGTACTGCAAGATCTGCTATTTCTCCCCACGGTCAAGAGACCGCCAAGTCGACAAACGGAAGTCTCCTTTCGGTGACTACGGGGCCCGCGAGAG
Organism: Blastomyces dermatitidis ER-3; assembly: GCF_000003525.1. Taxonomy (NCBI): domain Eukaryota; kingdom Fungi; phylum Ascomycota; class Eurotiomycetes; order Onygenales; family Ajellomycetaceae; genus Blastomyces; species Blastomyces dermatitidis. The sequence continues at coordinate 1,207,504 of NW_025544779.1, read as the reverse complement.
ACAAGGAGCAGGGAAATGGCGCTTCGACTCCGACACACCATGATTGCCTCACTAATGGTTTCACGGATCACATTGAGCTGGAATTGGTATTGAATGGAACTGCGGTAGCCCATCAGACGAATGGTACATCGTCAAGACCTAGGTCCACAAGCCCCGAACCCCTGGTGAACGGTGACCAGACTGCCTCCGATGACGCTGCTGCTACTGAGTTTACTACGCCTTCCTCTTTGCAGCCTTCGATGATGGATGGTGCTATTCTCACTCTACCTGAAGCAATACCCTTACAACCTATCTATCGCCATTCCTCTCCTAGTGCCTCCAACCGGACCGACAAAGATATCCCCATACCTCCAACCAGCCCTCGATCACAACGTCATACTCTTCAAGTCCCTAAATTTCATAATGCACGGAAGAACAGCCGCGACTTGTCCCTACCTACCCATGTGAATCCTTCCGAAGATACAATTGCAAGTGGTGATCGACTTGCGTCACCGACGTCGGGCCTGCGACGACCCTCCCTCAGCCTTGCCCGGAGAACCACCCGGTCGCTAAATTCGGATCTTCATCCAGATGAGCCTCCTCCAGAAGAAGATGCTGCTCGATGGGCGGAAATGATCAAGCAACGACGAGCTAGCAAGCGAAGGCGAAGGGAAGAGGAGGACGAGGATCGTGTTATTGTCGGTACAAAAGTTGATCAAAACCACGTGAACTGGGTTACAGCATATAACATGTTAACTGGGATTCGCTTTACGGTTTCAAGAACCAACGCGAAAATGGACCGCGAGCTTACCGATGCCGATTTTGAAGCAAAGCACAAATTTTCTTTTGACATGTAAGTGGTTGCAAAGTATATTTCCTCTCCCGGTGTCTTTATACTCACGTTTACATCTCTATAGAACTGGTAATGAATTGACGCCCTCCGCCAAATACGATTTTAAATTCAAGGACTACGCTCCCTGGGTCTTCCGCCGTTTACGTGCGAAATTCAAACTCGACCCCGCGGACTACTTGGTGTCCTTAACAAGCAAGTATATATTGTCTGAGTTGGGTTCTCCAGGTAAAAGCGGTAGTTTCTTTTACTTCTCTCGAGACTATAAATACATCATCAAAACCATCCATCACGCCGAACATAAACTCCTACGAAGAATCCTCCGCGACTACTACGAACACATCGAAAACAACCCAAATACCTTAATCTCCCAGTTTTATGGCCTCCACCGGGTAAAGATGGCATATGGTCGAAAAATCCACTTTGTTGTTATGAATAATTTGTTTCCACCTCATCGAGACATACACCAAATGTATGATCTTAAAGGCTCAACCATTGGACGAGATTTTCGAGAAGAGGACCTTGAAAAAAATCCTAGGGCAACGTTGAAGGATCTAAATTGGATTCGAAGAAATCGGCGCCTTGAGTTCGGCCCTATGAAACGGGAAATATTTATAGCCCAACTTAAGAGGGACGTGTCCTTACTTCAGCGTCTAAAGATCATGGACTACTCACTTTTAGTGGGTATACATGACCTGGAGAAAGGGAACGCTGAAAATGTTCGAGATAAAACCCTTCAAGTTTTCCAACCTGGTGGAGAACGGAGTGATGAACAACAGCCCAATCTCCTCACAAGAACCCCGTCAAGATTAGAGAACGCTCGGAAGGCAAGGGAACTTCGAGAAATAATCAAACGGGAAAAACCAGTGCCAATTCAGCAAACGGCAGCTCTCCCGGACGAGATACTTGATGAACGCAAAAATCTAGCTTTCTATTCCGATGATGGCGGGTTTCGTGCTACACATGAGACCGGCCAGCCGGGAGACGAGATATACTATCTTGGTGTGATTGATTGTTTGACACATGTATGCTTTTTATCTTCTTGCTGCTGACCACTAACGGGGTGTTTTAAACTAACTATTCTTGATATGTAGTATGGTATGGTCAAGAAGGCAGAGCACTTCTGGAAAGGGCTTTCGCATAATCGAAACCAAATTTCCCCAATACCTCCTGACTCGTACGGGGAGCGATTTCTCAATTTCATCACAGGCATCACCATGTCGAAAGAAGAAACTGAACGGGAGAGGCAAAGTAAAGAACAAGGCCAAAGCTCTACGGACGGTACATCACTTTCTCACGCCCACCCACGATCAGACATTCAGCGAGTCATGGAGAGGGCTGAGCGAGATGCGGCCAAAGCAGGCAGAAATCTCGCAACTGATCCAGAACCAAATCAACACGTCTTAAGTACCATTCGGGCCACTTCTAGCGATATGCCTGGTGTCACCTCCACTCTACCCGTCGTTGAAGAGGTTGGGGAAGCTGGGAGCACAGGGAGTAAGGGCGAGAGAAACAGTCCTAGCGAAAAAAGTGAGCGGAGGGGAAAATCACAGGAGTATGAAAGGAACGAAGAAATCCCCAATGGGGACGTCTGGAATCCCGAGTTCCGTACTGCCACTGGACCATCTGGGCCCCCTCCTCAACTGCCTCCACCGCCTCCCAAACCTGACTCTCCGAAATCCATTGGATATGGGAAGGGAAAAGTAGTGATACGGGAGGGTATGGTTGAGGCTATGCGCTCATTAGAATTCAAGAGTCTCCCGCCGACACCCCATGATTTCCCACGACAGCCTCCATCGCCATCACCTACTGACCATTCCCGCTTTTGATTACATTTACATTTCTCTTATTGTCTTAATATAATATAGATCCTTTTCATTTTTAGTTTGTTACGCTGGTCGAGCCCCTCTACCCTTTATCAAGAGGACCCCATATGATATCCCCCCACACACTCACCGCACGCGCCGCACGCACAAGCATTCCATTACCTCTTTTTTTTTTTTTTTTTTTTTACTACCTCGTCTAACTCTTGTGGGAGAGAAAGTATGAGAAACTTTTTTATAACTCTCATTAACCCTCCCTCTTTTTTTCTTCTTTCTTTTATTTTTGCCTACTTGTTATTATCTGCAACTCAGCTTATCCTCTCGATAAGGGTGGGCATGTATGTTCTATTGCTCCTCTCGCAAATTATCGTGTTTTCCGTATCTCTCCTGCAGTTTTCTGGTTTGAACACTCCGTATTCGGTTTTATCATACACCTGTCTTTCCGGGCTTGACTCCCATTAAATTTCTTTTGTTTTTGTGACTCTTCGTTCAAAAAAAAAAGAGAGAATAGAAAATAAGAAACCCCTCGTCAGGTAAATATAAAGCTGTTGTGCCGGGAGTCAAATTTCGGTGTCAGTATTTCCTTTCTTCACTATTCTTCATTAGCACACATGTACATGTACATGTACATTCCTTATATTTTTCCAACCCTCATTTTTCCCTTATTTTCTTTTACCTTGTTGGTTCTTTTTGTTTCTACTTACTACCTCTCTTGCACCTTGCATGGAGTATATAAACATATCATGACTGAATTGACTGATTTATCATCGGGGAATCGGGAAATGGGAATAGGGAGGAAGGAAACACCTGGGAGGGAGAAGGGAGCTAGTTGGGATGAGCGCGGACGCCTCCTAGGAAACGGAAACAGAAGAAGGGGGACAAGGCAGGACAAGGCAGGACAAGGCATGCATGGGGGTGGTGGGATTTTCCCTCGTCCTTGCTTTCATTTTCACTCAACACACCACCACCATCACCACTACTACTTTACTACTACTACTACTACTACTACTACTACTACTACTACTACTACTACTACTACTACTACTACTACTACTACTACTACTACTACTACTACTACTACTACTACTACTACTACTACTACTACTACTACTACATAAACATATCATTGCTAGGTTATATACCAATCATGATTAGCCTTGGGTTTGTCATATCGCCTTTTTTATTCGTTCTCGGTTTTCTTTTTCCTTTTCTTTTTCCTTTTCTTTTTCCTTTTATTTTGGGGGCATCCGCTTCGAATTATCTGACGGCTTAAATCCCCCCCCCCTTCCGGTCTTCTTCTCTAAATATTCCCCTCATTTCTTATGTTGTTTGGGTTTGCGATGCGGCATAGCCTCTTTCAATATGTTGTGTGCCTTGTTTCCGCCTGGTTTTCGCTGGTGTTTACATTTCGTTCCCGCTTGATACCCCCCTTGGGTTCCATCATCATAGCATTTCTTTTTTTCCTGGTCAGGGCTCTGTGTTTTTATTGTATGGATTCTTCCCCCCCCGCTCCCCCCCCGCTCCCCCCCCCCCCTTCCTTCGGTTTGTTTTGTGGCAGAAGCCTCATAACTAAAGGCATTAGATATACAGGAATAAGGGAAAAGAGAAAATCAAACTTCTTTGCTTTATGACCCTAGATCTCTTCAATTTATACTTATCAACTACATTATCATCGGTTCTACGTACTCTGTCGAGCAATTTACATGCCGGCCTACTCGCTTTTTACTTTGCTCTGAGCCTTACCTGCCCTGGAATACCTACCCTCCGTTCGTATAATTAATACTTAAGATACAGCATCATAATTACGGTAAAAAAATAAACGGAGATGTACCCCTCCCCTTAGCCATGTCAAATACAGGGAGAGTAGAAGGGCAAGCCGAGAAGCAAGACAGAAAAGGACATTGAAAGCAATGACATCGCGGATAGAAAAATGGGAGTAGGGAATTTCAGGGCGAAAAAAAAAATAACGACCCAATTTTCCCCCCTTCCCATCATTCTCCGTGACGTCCAATCTGATCACGCTCTCGAGCCTAAGACGCCCTTCACTTCCCTCTTGTCGACTCATCGACTCGTGTGTATGGGGATTTAGGAGGGGGGCTGTTTGATGTATCGCTTCGAATACAGAGCCTATTTAACCCCGCCGCAAAACAAAACCTGCAACACGACACTTTGCGTGACGGGCGAAGGAATGGGTTGTGCGTGGTTAAATTTCAAGACATGGTATCTCGCCTTGTGCTCCACCTTGCGTAGCGAAATGGGGAAGGATGAAGGGGAAAGAAGGTGATATAAAATGGCCAAAAGGAATTGAAGGATTGGTTTGACTGGTTGCGAAGTAGGAAGATGATGATGGAAGGGGAAATTGAAAAAAAAAAAAAAAAAAAAAAAAAAATCATTAACTGTATTTCTTTCGCACATGTATTTGGGCTCTAAACAGGAGCTATTTGGTTTGGGTTCTGCTCTTCGGTTTCATAGACTATGAAGACATTCGTTGGATTCGGTGTTGACGACAGAGTGAAGGGGAACCGAGACAAAGGGTTGAAGGCAGATAGACCATGGGGCATCTATAAGAGCAGACATGCCTAGGAGAATATTCCCTTCTTTTGTGGGCTCCGAAACGCGTCGATTGGCCGTCTGGTTCCTGCCATACCAGATAAAACCCTGTCCATGCCCTCGAGATCCAACTCTCCCTTCCTTAGCATAAATTGGTCACCTTCAACTGAATCGTTCAGGACCTTTTGGAAGGCGGATTCAGATTCCGCTGGTCCCGGTGCTGATGGTTTCGGTGTCAGTATGATGAGTTGATGCTCGGCCGTTATCAAAACATCAGGGATTAAAGGTTTGTTGCCCCCTTTATCGGCCGAGGATGAAATATTGACCAGCTGAGTGATTCCATTTTGAGTTTCTCCGAGGAGGTTGAGATTGTCAATTGGAATTGGTCTGCAGCGACTTGAAGGATTGAATGGACCAGTGGGTTTGGCGCTGTTTCGCCACAGAGATAGTAAACTGGGAATCCGTATATTTTGACCACCATGCCAGATGAGAATCGATTCATCAGGAAGTCCGTCCTTTGAAATGTTGGTCATAGTTACCGAAATACCACCTCTGGTTGAGGATGCTGATGTGGTGTTAGTTGGAGAACCCTTGAAGAGAGTGTCTTCTCTGAGACGACGGGTTGATGGAGTCATAGGTGCGAAACTGGATCGAGTGTCTGTGACTGCTCCCGATATAGGTGGCTTTGAGGTCGGTACAGGTCCGGATATAAAGCCAGAGACCGCAAACGATGTCACTGAACCGCCTCTAGTGAACGACGTATTTTGATCGTGCGAAGTACTCGTATAATTTTTGCTCCCAGGGCCTGCTCCCTCTGGATCCCAGATACCCCACGATCCATCTGATAGAAGGACCATTACAGCCTTGCCCCCAAGGACCCATGCTGCATCCACTACAGGTTTTCGTCGGGGAATGCCTATGGAATTCTGGCAGAACTCTGGAGAAAGAGTAATTAACCATGCGCCATCCGCTTCTTTGGGGTCGGTGTCACTGGACAGCCCACGCCTGTCAGGAGGGGTTTTTCGAGATGGTGACGCCAGGCAAGAATAAATTTTAACGCTGCCGCTGGAGAACGATACAAGAAGATGCGAGTGGCAATCTGAGGGATATTGGGAAGGATTGAATGAAATAGATTTTGCTGGAAACGGTAGTAGCAGGTGCTGTATCGGGAGAGCAGGCTCTGGTGGTAGAATCAGGGAATCTTTGGGCTGGTCAGGCTGGTAAGTGATAGGAACCCGATGGATCGAAAGAGTGCCAGATCCTTCTGCGGAATTTATAGCTACTAGAATATCCCAAGCGTTATCAGATCCGGAATCGGGGAAGTCCTTAGTGCCGTGGGTTCGGCTCTGAGGTCTGTATCGATTACCAGTGTTGCCCGGCTTTCGCGCAGTGACAGTGATGGCAACTCCTACTGGAATGGCCTGAATGGATCCAGCGCTCAGTGTAACGGTTTGAAGCCCCCACGTTGAACTATCTTCAGGGTTTGAAGGAGGTGTCAGGGGTATGGTGAGAAGTCGGATAGAACAATCAGCGCAAGCAGCTGCAAAAACCGCAACATTAGAGAATATCTGTGGATACGACTCTAGTGTTGATCGGAGCTGTTCTGAAGAAAAGGTCGGGACCGCCAGCCCTAGCACTTTCCCTCCGAGTTGGATATCAATATGGCGCAGTATATCATGAAATGGGCGCGAGGGATCGATCTCGTCCTCTTCGGCTTCGAATTCCACAGATTGTGTATTATATTTTTTAGCTTCTGGGGCAGGTGTTTCTTCATCTGAGTCAATTATCATGATAACGTCCTCGTTTGACATTCCGTTCGGCTTTGGTTGTTTTTGCTCCTCTGCCTGAGGCTGCTGTGATTTAAAAGCTCTTCCACCTCTCCACAAGATCCGAATTCCAAGGTCGTGGCCATATATTATTATAGTAGAGCCATTAGAAGATTGTATAGGATAGGTTTTCGTATCGTAGACTCGATGCGGCAGCTGGTAACTATTTTTCTCGTTAGGTTTAAAGGTCAAGGAAATTGGAGTGATGCAATAGCTTAGATTTTTGTGAGGTACCTTAGCTGCCATCCATTATCTCTCTGTCGGACAACAGGGTCGAACGAAAGGCTCGACATTCTTTGTCCCCCTTGTTTGCCAGCTGGAAAGAGGAGAGCTTAGGATAAGACCCTCTGCAAGATATCTGCGTGAAAAGAATCGCACTGGGTAGCTGGGTCGATGGCTAAGCGCACGGAATTGTTGTCATTTCTCTTAAAGGAAATAAGGAGTCGTGAGAATCGTGATTGAGCTTTTCGTGTAGCGGTTCTTAGAGGATTATTACAACCTGTTGGCTGCGTTGCGTTCAGTGTTCTGTTAGCTGGTGAAATGTTATTTAAAATGTAGTTGGGAGTTCGCCACAAGGTTTGGAGAAGTCGCGCTTCGCGTCTATTTACACCTGAAAATATTTAATACAGCCATGGGAACAACCAACAACCGCCATTCGCCCAGCCCGGAAGCTTCAGTACCACAATCTCTTTCCTTGACGTGAGAATGGGTATGCTCCAAATGCTATCCTCACCGGCCGGAGTTGCTTCAGGGGAAATTTTACCGATCCGCCTCCAATAATGGCCTCAGTCCGCTCTCTGGGCCTCCACGAGCCCGTTGCAATACCATACCTCGTGGCCGAGTCGAAGCTGCCGGCAAACCCCTCTGACGACCAGTTTGTTTGGAAAATATGCGCTGTCGATAATGGAACTGGAAGTCTACTGGAGGAGGAGATAATATTCACAAATAATTACGTTGTTTGGTCTCGAGGCGGGGTAGTTAAAAGGTCATTCAGCTTTGATATCGAGAAGGAGGAAATAATTGACGCCTTATTTGCGACATTCCCAGCTAGCTCGATTGAAGGAGAAAGTACAAGGACTTTTGGGAAGAGCCCAACTGCCGAAAACCCATCCCGCAATGGAATTGCTGCAGCGAATGATGATTTACAAAACAATCTAACAGGGAGGAAGCGTCTCCAGGAAGGAGGCAAGGTGGCGTCACAATCGGGGGCCATTCCTACACTCGCTGTTGGCGATGGATATGTGGAAAGCAATTTACGTAGAGCATTGGTTGTGGTTTTGAAATCCCAAGCTCACGTATTTTTTGTCAACGGCGACTCTCATGTTGTGCCGTTGCCTTTTGAAGTTGACGCCGTCTGGGCTACACCACGGGGCCTGCTGCTTCAGAGGAAGGTCACAGGAGAGTGGAAGAAGACGGTGCCAGCGGCTCCGCCGAACTCCTTCGTTTCTTCGCAAACCAAATATCAGAATTCATTCACCCTTTCCGGTGGGAGTGGTGCTCGGCCATCTCTTACGTTATCTCCCGCTCAGCCATTAAAATGGATTCCGAAAATGTATGATAATACTTTTCTTCCTCGAGTGTTTTGTCTCGTGGACCCTCATTCTGAGATGGGATTGGTTGTCGCTAGCAATCCTTCTCTATCCACACAAGATAATGGTGCAAGTTTTGATGCGCTTGATCCGATGGAAGAAGTACTGTATGTCTCTGCGAAAGATGAGGCCGCGAATGGAAATGCTAAAGGCCCCGATAAATATCCCTTATTATTCGTCGTGACATTGAACGAAAAGTCTGGAATGTATACTATCTGGACCGCCCGCTACAGGGACAAAGATTCCGCGCTCTCCAACTCTAAAAAGCGAATGTCAACTGTGGGTGGGACACATTCGAAGAGACGAAGCTCCCACTTTGATATGGTAGGTGTCAATACACCGGTTGGTCGGGGACCAGCTGGGCTTCGCGAAAGTTTTGGCGGATTAAATCATGGCCGATCTGTATCGGATTTGTCCAAACCAAACCAAAAGCCTAATACCGACGATGAAGAAGATTTTGCGTCTCAACTTGGTCACGAGTTTGACGACATTGGTGTTTCTATGAGGGCATCTCGAAGAGTGAGCTCATTGCTTTCTCGTGCAGATCTGGCAGCGAACAATGACAGGACAACGTTTTCGGACCTTGTGACTGGCACCCAGAATGCTTCATCGTTCTATGGAGGTAGGCGGGGAGAATCGTTCGGCGGCCAAACCGGTCGTTCAAGCTTCGGATACCACCACAGAAACTCGTTAACTCAAGGAAGCACTTCAATCTATAGCAACGGCAGTAGTTTCCTCGATGCCCCTGTTGATAAATTTTTAGAAAGCTTAAACAACGGGGGTGACTTTGAAGGATTCGATAGCATGGGCCTGAGAGAAACTATATCTGGTCTACCGAGAGGGCTGATGCTTGTAAAAGTAGACAGCTTTTCGTCCGGATTGCAAACTACCCGGAGTACATCAACTTTCCCCAGGGACCGGAAATTTGAAGTGTTTACGATCTCTTCGTACCAGGACACATCCTCGGAGTCACCTGATTCGCTTTCAATTGCTCTCTGCATACTTAACAAGAATTTAAAGAACCTGTCCGTGGTAAGCCTTCTTGCGACCAACACAAGTTCTGAAGCGCAGCCCAAATCGCGTGTTAGGAAGGAAAAGAAAAGCCACGGTTTAAGTGACCGAGGCTTCACTGTTCGTGCTACAGGCGTCCTGAATGGACCCAATGTTGTGGACTGCTGCAAATTGGTGGATGAAGACGTATCGCGGATACTTATTTTATCCTCAACGATCGACGGTCGAGGGGAGTTGACATTACAAGCGCCCTGGAGTAGCCTTGTTAAAGTCGAGCTTCCGTCAAGTATGATGATTTATGGGCCACACGGAATGTCAATTACCAGCTCTCCGAATAGACCACGAGAAGGGAGTTTGAAGAGAGTTTTAAGCGACGGCTCATTTGACCTGTGTGGGCTACTTCATTCTACGAATAGGGGCAAGGTTGACGTGGTTGATAAGAAAGGGCGGAAACACAGGATTCAGATACAACTGGAGCCGCATAATCCCCGTGTCAAGCAGATCCTTGACGTCTGCAGGTTTGTGCTGCGACGGGCACATAACGCCGGGGATGGAATTCTTGTTGGTTGGTGGGAAGTTTTGAAATGGTTGCAGGCAAGAAGGGAGGGGGATAATGATAACGATTTAGAGTGGACTGCAATGGTGGTTGTGCTATTTACAATGGGGGTTTATTTTATCGAAGGCAATCATTCAAAACCTGCAACGAGACCTAAGCGAAGAAAAGCCGAGTTTCTACGATCTAGTAGTGGAAGTTCCATTGACCTTGACAACTGGGATAGTATGTTGGACCAAGAAGCTGGATCGCATGGTGTTGGGTCGTCTTGGATGATGGGTTCCGCTTGGGGCTGGGTTTTGGAAGAGGATTTGAAGCCTACCGAAGAAATCTCCTGGGGAGATCATCGACCCGGCCCTGAGGCTGGAGCCATTCCCCGAAAAAATGCTTATATTCTCCGTTGTGCGGCGTTATCCCGGGAATTTCTTTCGTCTCCCCAAGGCGAGGCCGCAATCGGTGCGGAGGGCTATCTTCCAACTGCAGTTTCTCGTGACCCCGACACAAGACGAACTACTCTTGGCACGATCTTAGTGGGACTACATTTGTTTCGCGAGGAGCAAAAGTTGTCTACTATCAATGCAGAAACTTCTTATTCAAAAACTGGCCTTCTCGCCCCTGTCCTAGCACAAATCGGTGGATGGCTGGGGTGGGAATCCTGGGATTGGAAGCGCAATGGATATTACAGCGTAGAGATGGCTAGTATAGATCGATGGGCGTTTGAAGAATCCAGGATTTCGGCTTTGGACTTACCGGAAGAGCCTTTTCCTCCCCCTTCGATACTCTCATTTGTTGAAAAATCTCTGAACCATGAACAAGCGAAATTTCTGACGATCCTCGACGTCGTATCAAGTTCCGCACAGGCAGCTGGCCGGGATTCTACCCTGCAGCAAGCTATGAGGCTCACACCCCGGACTTTGGCATTGAGTGGCTTCATTTCGGAACTAAAACCACAAACTACGGTTGAAGACCGGGTGGAACTGTTGCTTCGCTGGGGTTTAACGAGTTCTGTAATTGATACCCTTCCAGACGGCATCAGTGTTCCTCTTCACGAAGCTATTGTTCGGTGCCAGCCGGCACCCCCGAGTCACTGGGGGAGTTCACTGCTCGCATTGATCGACAGAGACGATCTTTTCATGTCGATGACGGAAGACAGGGCCAGCTCTCCAATGTCAAGGTCTCCGTTTATTCAATCCCATGATGCTGCACGTGATGTTCATTCGATTGGGAATCCGTCGCTCGATGGGACTACTGTGAATTCCTTCGAAGTTTCCGCGGAAGCCGATAGGCAGTCCATCACGCGACTTATTTTCCGCGAGGATCGACGCTTTTATGAGGCATTCAGGATCTTGAATCAAATGAAACCCCCATACGCAGAATATGTACCGGCCCCGGGTTTGTCTGAATCGGAAGTCCTTGAGGCCCAGAAGGAATTGGTTCAGCTTGTGGTCTTGCGGACTTTGTCAGTACCTGCTGGTAGAGCAATGATTGGGTTTAGTGGCAGGGTACCACTCTTAACTGAGAAACTACCAATACCCGCTTTTTCCTTGCAGTGCGTTATGAAACCGTCGAATGTGACAATTAGTGCTGAAAAGTCCGCTTTCTCGGAGGATAAAGCTTGCTGGGCATTCTTTCACAATGGGGCGTCGACTGGACTCGCTATATCGAAAGCTGCGAAAGGCATTGATACGTCCTGGATATTGTATAATAAACCAATTGAGCTAACGAATAGACACGCTGGATTTTTGCTTGCGCTGGGCTTGAACGGACACCTAAAGTCTTTGGCAAAATGGGTCGCCTTCAAATATTTGACTCCTAAACATACCATGACCTCCATTGGTCTTCTACTGGGGCTTTCCGCTTCCTATCTCGGCACCATGGATACTCTGATAACACGCCTGCTTTCAGTTCATGTAACCCGAATGTTACCTCCAGGCGCCGCGGAATTGAATCTGTCCCCATTGACACAAACTACAGGAATTATGGGTATTGGGTTGTTGTACTGCAACTCCCAACACCGGCGGATGAGTGAAGTCATGCTGTCGGAAATGGAAAATACAGACCAGGAGGAGCCATCTGTCTCCCATGACATTCTACGGGGCGAGGGGTATCGTCTGGCCGCAGGCTTTGCTCTAGGCTTCATAAATTTAGCCAAGGGGAGTGATTTAAGAGGGCTCCGTGATATGCATATCGTGGAAAGATTACTAACTCTTGCCGTTGGGACCAAAAATGTGGACGTTGTTCATATCCTGGATAAAGCCACCGCCGGTGCTACTGTTGCACTGGCAATAATATTCATGAAATCAAACGATGCGGCAGTCGCTGAAAAGATCGATATCCCCGACACGGTTGCTCAGTTTGACTATGTGCGGCCTGACATCTTCCTGCTTCGAACATTGGCTAAACACCTAATAATGTGGGATTCTATTACTGCCAGCTATAGATGGATTAAGAACAATATTCCATCTATTTATAAGCGCAAATATCGCCTGATGACAATTCATCATTTGAGCACTGATGACATGCCATTTTTCAACATTGTTGCAGGGCTCTGCTTTGCTATTGGGCTTCGATTTGCCGGTTCTGGTTTACCTCAAGCACGCGAACTTCTTGTTTCCTATCTTGATCAGTTTAAACGGATATCGCGGTTCGCTGTGCATAACTACGATGAGAAGCTAACTCGCAACGCAGTTCGCAATTGCCAGGATATTATTGCATTATCTGCAGCTGCTGTCATGGCTGGAACTGGAGATCTCATAGTGTTCCGCCGTCTTCGATCACTTCACGGCCACGTTGGTGGAGACATTCCATATGGAAGTCATATGGCAGCACACATGGCTATTGGTATGCTGTTTTTGGGAGGTGGAACATATACGCTGGGTACTTCGAATCTTGGGATCGCAGCTCTACTGTGCTCCTTCTATCCCGTATTTCCCACCACTGTTCTTGATAACAAATGCCACCTTCAAGCCTTCCGTCATCTTTGGGTCCTCGCGGCGGAGCCAAGGTGTCTTATTCCGCGCGACCTTGACACACGGCGTGCGGTAACAATTCCGGTGTCCGTAACACTCAAAACAGGCGAGAGCCAAGTTACAACAGGGCCATGTCTACTTCCTGATTTAGATGATCTCGCAACTGTAAAGATACAAAGCCCGGATCACTGGGATCTGACTTTGGACTTTGCTGGTAACCCAGATCTCAGGGATAAATTCCGCTTGGGTAACCAATCTGTTTACCTCCGTAGGCGAGCAGTTTACAATGCGTCTTGCACCTCAGAATTTTCTTCATCCCTGATGGCACTGAGCGACGTTCAGGATATCCCTTCGTCTTCGGTCCCGGGTTACTCTCGGACAGTAAACGCTGTGCCGAGTGCAGCAGCATCTATCCTGTATTCCCAAGGCAAATCATCTATTCAGGTCCGATTCCCCGCGCGTCACCTCTGGGAGTGGATTTTCAATCTCCCTGCCTTCCGAATTCTTGATATGGGTGACAAGGCGCTAGTGATACCCTCACTGCCATCTCAGCAACCAATTACGATTTATGCCAGGGACCAATCCAAAATTGTTATTGAGTCACCTTCATGGTTGCGTCCAAGTGCGGTGGATACGAGACTGGTACTTGAAAAGACGGTCCAGCATTTGGTGGCGGCTGCAACTGGCCAAGGCGGCGGGGATGACACGGTCAAAGACCGATTATGGCAACTCAGACTCCTTTTCGCATGGCTGGACTCGAATGACGACCTGGGGAGAAGAAAATCCGCTACGGGAGAAAAAGGTAGCTTCAACACCTTCAAAGGGATGTGGCTTAGGACCGATATTATTGAGGATGCTCGATGGAGGGTGTGGGGCGTTCAAGTGGGCGACAACGATACTAGCGGACAACTAGTCGAGGTTGCCGAAGTGAGGAAGATGTGACTGACATGAAATTCTACAATTGATAAGAAACACTGGGTTTCCTCTATTCCCGCCCAGAACTTCATAAGCATGAGCTGGGAAGCCGTGCCGAGCTTCTTTGCTCATATTTACCCTTTTTCCCCGTTCTGTGCGACGGGTAGAAGCGAGCTGCCCCATATTAGTCCACCACTGTTAACTTCCGGGAAAGTGGAGCTGTGCTTAGGGTTGTGGTTGATTTGATATATCTCTATTTTACGGGAGATCCCAACGACATGTGCATGAGATAACATTGTTTGTGTGTAACTATATAGTTATTCAGAGGTATTTTACCTACCTCGGAAGAGTTATTCGTTTTCATTTGCGCTACAAGAGAATTAAAATACCCACTGAGCGAATTCGTATATTCAAAACTTTTTTGTACCAAGACCCGGAAATATCCTGCTTTCGAAAAAGAAAAGAGAAAAAGAAAATAACAGGCTCCATTGCGCCTTGCCCTGGGATATCTTTGATTTACCCATGCAAGCCACCAGGGCTGAGTCAGTTCGTCCCTTCGTCCCGCCGGTAGATTTCCCAAAGCGGAATAAATTGCCAACAGTCCCCTGCGAAGGCTTCGATTGATAAGATGGACGGCTGGCCCCAAACCAGGTACATGGCGCGTTCTTCCTGATGCCTCCAACCTGATGACTCCAGCCATGTATACAGCTTTGACAGAATACACATGCTGAGCCTCTTGGAGACCATTGCTGAACTCGCAGATTTCCACCACAGACTATTAGTTGAGACGGAGCCAACTATGGCTCACTAGAAAGGAAAAACTCCCCGCAACAAGGTGAACGGACGACTGACTGAAGCTGGGGGGGGAAGTCTGGTGCAAATGACCCGGCGAGAAAGAAAGCAGCCCGAGAGCCGACGACGGACCGGTTGCTGGAGATGTAAAGGTTCGTTCAATGTGTTCGTTCTTCTCTATCCTCTTGCGTTCATAAACTGACATGAGAGGCTGACGTTAGAAAAGCATGTCCAATGCACCGAGGAATGGCCGGTATGCAGCCGATGCGAGCGACTGAACCTGCACTGTGTTCGTGGCCTCAAGTTGCTCCGGAGAGAGGATGCGGCTCAGAGGGGCATACGCTTTGGCCGGGAGGGTATGCTCTGACCTTTCGATGCTTCCTCCTCTAGGAAAACATGAGCCGGAACAAGTTTCAAGAGACATTCACTGACCAACTGCGCATCAATTCTCTATTGTTAGGAACATGGTCAAAAGGCTCTTCGAAGGCCGTAACACCTACAAAAGTCGAAATCGGTCATGAATTCCAGCCTGTCTCCATTGACCAGTATGCAGGTCGATGGCTATTTTTGAATACAACATACTGGGACTTTGGCGTAAACGGGGAGGAGGTAGCTAAATGCTCGTTGACATAGTTGATAGAGGTTGTTCAGTCTTTGAATGGTTTGGTCCAGCCCTCCCCACACCGGCCCCTGGGCCATCCATTAGCGCAGTGTTCGTCGGTCGAGAGTTTCCTGCTTGATTATTTCATTCGGGGTATTGCACCTTTCTGCTCACTCAGCACGGGATTTAACCCCTATTTATCTCCCGTCACGCCGCTGGCTTTGAATTATCAACAACCCCACGAGCCGCTGAGAAACATCCTCCTTGCCATTGCTGCGAACCAACGTCATCTCCTTGGCGACAGTACCTATGAGCGGGAGGCATTTTTATTCAAGCAGAAGGCGCTACATGGCTTGCAGAATGAGACTAACCATAGGAAACCGAGTGCTGGAGCAGTTGCGACGGTATTGATGCTCTGTTTCCTTGATGCAAGTACACTGTAACCCTTCCTTGCCTGCTGCCTGTGCTGTCAGACGGTGTTTTAATAATGTTCTTTTAGATAACTGATGGGTGTACCCCTTCATGGACAACACATCTTCGTGGGGGCCTTCAGCTCATGGAAATGTTCCCACATCAAATGTGTGAAAGTGAGACGCTGAAGAGGTTCTTCGTGATGTATTTTGTCGCTCATTATATTATGGGCCGAACGGGCGTGGAAGATCCTTCGGAGGTGGCACAAGTAGCCCTTTCATGGCTTGACGACGATGACCTTGAGGAGGTATGCATATTTCCTTTACATCGACAGGATAATATCAAGTGTCAGAGTCGTATCTAATGTTTCTTTGACCTGAAATGCTTTAGATTGACGTATTGATGGGTTGCTCGCGGGGCCTCATGACATTAATAAATAAAATATCAACCTTAGGAGCAAAGAAGTCAAAGGTAATATCCCCATCAACAAATATATTATTGTAACAACAGACCTGTATGCTGAAAATGGCCTTGAAGGCGATGAAAACCCATCAACTCACACTGCAAGAATCTCAAATTTCAATACAGCGAGGATTGATATCGAAGCCGAATTACGAGTTCTCCACCAAAAGCTACCAAGCTACGCCTCCCTCCAAGAGGACCTCTTACGGATTGCCGAAACAAAGAGGCTCGCAGCGATTCTATACCTGCGCGAACGCCTGGGGAGCCCGACTGGTCTTTGCTATTTTTATTCCGTTGAGAAGTTTTCCCCTCACCAAGATCATAAACATAAGCATAATAATAGCATCAACTCGCCCCTTAGCCACCAAGCCACTACACTAAGTGTAGTGGAGACATCACCATCAGGATTCAAAGCCCGAATCGTCAACATGATAATAAGCCTTATGGAGAACCTACCCGATTCCCCTACGTTACTCTGGCCACTCTTTATTGTAGGCACTGTGGGCCTGGATGATGAAGCGCATCGCCGTTTTGTGCTCGACAGATTGACGAGCATTCAGAAGACGCGCAACTTGGGTAGTGTTCGAAAGGCGCGTATGGTCGTTGAATGTGCATATCGGGCAAAGGATATCCATTTCCCGCGAGGTAAGGTTAGGGGAGATGAAGGGCCAGGGGTTATTAGTTTGGCATGATATATACCATTCTCTCCCCCGTCCAGGCCATTTGGAATTCCCGTATACCTAGTGAAATTAGTTTCTCCTTCAACATTGTTGAAGTCGGGATTCCCCGTAGGCTAGGCTGGGGCTTTTTATGCTTCCCTTACGTCTTCTTCTATTTTCTTCTTTGGTTTTTAGTTCTAGTATCTCCCTCCATACTTTCTATCAAGTTCTCACTTTTGATTTATACCTTGCTCTTCTTTTTTATTGTTTTTATTTTTATTTTTATTTTATTTTTAAGAGAAGTCCTCTTGCTGTTTTTCTCTCGTCAAAGGTTCTTTGGGCGGCGTTTACAAAAACAGGATACAAGGGCATATATATTCAATACATAACAACTCATATCCTCTAGTAATTACTATCAAACCCAACCTAGTACCTTATTGCTATGTAGTCTAGCCTGGTTGCATATATTTTCCATGGAGTAAATACGTACGTAGGACATATCATGAGCCATCTGCGTGGCGCAGGCAGTATTTACGTTATGTTTAGAAATGACTCTCTCTCAACTTTTCTTCTCAAGCTCACTGAGGAATTCGGTTTAAGCCGATGATATATTCTATGGAATGAGAGCGTCTTAGTATCTTCTCTATAGATGGATCTAAAAACGGATACGTTTGCGTCCGTCTCCATCCGTTCCAATTCTGCCTACCCCCCGATTTCCCATGATTAAAAGTAAAAGAAAAAAGGCCAAATTTAGTTATAGATATCGACACATCTCCATGGCTCCCCCACCAGCCAGGCCGTGGCCATTTCCTGTCTGAGATCCGTTCATAACGTCAAACACCATTGCCATCCCACTTGCCAAATGCCACAGGATATGGCAGTGAAACAGCCAGATGCCTGGATTATCAGCGCGAAACCGTAGGACGGCATGTCCCCGTGGTGGTATTTGCACTGTATCCCGCAGCAGGGCTCTAGCAAGGTCCATCGAAGTTGGTCGGTATTGTTGATGCTGTTGATGAGGGCTGAATGGGTTATATGAGCCCCATCCACGAGATGAGGAATGGATAGTGAGAATGAAGAAGTTGTGGCCGTGCTGTTTTTTGTTAAATTTAGTGTTTGATCGATATTGGATTCCTGGATTGGGGATAGATGTTGGGCTGGGACGCGAAAAGGGACACCATTAGGCTTGGAGCTGAGGAAGGAAGGATATGAATGTCTAGAATCGCCTTACAAGATGAAACGGATGTGGTCCTTCGTCTAGATTATTAACGACAAGGTCGACCCAGACGGGCTTACTCCCTGTCGAAATCGCGAACTGGTTTTTATCCCAATGGTGCGGATCAAGGTCGACCAGAGGGTGTGGAGGGTCTGATTGCGGACGCCATGATGTCTGATTAAAGTAACCAAAAGGCATGTTCTGGTTCTTCGACATTTGGGATATCTTTGTATATATAACGTAAGTCTGCTGGGCTTCAGGCGGAAGGCCGGAGAGCACCGCCGCAGTGGATGAAACCTGAGTGAGGTTAATGTGAGTACTTGAGAGGATATGTAGGGGCTGTGGACTGTATGTTTTAATATTGTTTGAGTTGGCGTTGTATATCGGAAAGGCTTGGGCAGAAGAGAGTGCTGGGTTGGGATATTTGAAACAACTGAAATACTGTCAGCTGGAGGGTATCAAAGGAGAGGAAGTCTTTAGGTGAGGGTTGACTCATACTCAGGATCCAACTCCACGGTGAGGGAGGACTTCCCTCGCGCGTTTTGATGGTGCTGCAGGATAAAATCTACTCGTTGACCTGGATAGAGAATTCCTATAGACTTCGAATTGGATGCCTTTGACTGTTTAAAGTGCTGCACATCCAAGCCTCCGTCAACATGGGTAAGGCTTATATTCCCTTGGGAAAACCCAAGAGAAAACCCTGCAAGAGATCTAAGTCATCGCATTAGAAAAAAGCTACATTCTTCCTTAGGATCTAAGAGAGAATGCCCACCCGGTATTCACGACTCGGACCCGGTATGACTGGGTAGGGTCAATCATAAAATGAGGCATGGGAGTTTTACTGGAACAGTCGATAGGACGCGCTGGGACTGCCCTGGCGCAATCAAAGCGACCGACTCCATTGACGAGAAGAGAATCCGGTACAGGCTGGAAAATATCATTATCAGTTCTGCCTAGATTAGAGTATAAGAGGGAGATGTAATGTTCATACTTCATTCCCGTATGAGGCTGCCCGCATATACCATTTCAGGACATCGTCCGCGGGCCTATGGTACCAATCCCCAACCAGTAGGAGAATTTCTTTCTGATACTTATATTTCAAGATATCTGATTCCGCGTTTCGGGATTGAGTTCCTCGAATAGCTTTTGGTGACGGTTGATGAACCACCAAACCACCGTATAGACCATCTGCTCTCTGCAAGCCGGAATGAGCGTGATACCTGAGTAACTAGACATCAGTATGTTGCTTATACATATGTACAGTACATACAGACATGGAATTTTAAACCGTACCAATACGTTCCGCTTTGCGAATCGGAAATAGTAAAATCATAGCGAAAGGAATCTCCGGGGTTGATAGCACACTGGGTCACTCCTACTGTGCCATCCATTCGGTTTGCATCTTGACGATGTTAGCAACGCGAGAACCTCTAGTTAACTTACTGCGCTATTCAATGTTAAAAACAACCTCTCATATGCAGGCCATGCCAATGCACCGAGACACCCTCATCCTCCAAGCCATTTCTTACATCCACAATCAAACGATCTCCAGATCGGGCTTCAACGACCGGGCCTGGAAATTGCCCTGGTCGCGGCGGGTCGGGATGTCACTATCATGTTAGTCGATCGTAGATCGGCCTTCGCGCGCTAGTGAGGAATTGCCGTAGCCAAACAACGATAACTAACTAAGCAGGAGACAGACACACACCATTTACAAGATAGATGCGTTTCAGCACACCGTCAGGACGACGATAACCCGCAGTTACCGTCCAGTTGAGACGGATTGTTCTAACAGTCCGATAAATATGCGCCTCGGGATGCAGCCTCTGAGCGCCAGGATGCTGCTGCTGCTGCGTCGGGCCTAGAACCCGGTTTTGTGACGAATAATACGGAGGAGACCTTGGGATTCGCAGAGCTCCCAAGAAGCTTACCACGAGAACTAGGAAGATGACGACAGACGCCAAGTAGCTTCTTGACCAACCTGCGGCTTGGCTACTTGTGTTAGCTTGAGCTGGCTGTGACGAAACTCTCGGAGGATCTTGGAGATCACCGCGTGGTTGGCGTATTCTCCGGCGGCTGGATGTTCGTTCCATCCGGGAGCTGTGTTAAAGCCGATGGAGATAGAGCCCAACGACCGGGGTTAAAAGCAAAGCTGACACAGACATGCACGTTGTACGGAGTACACAAAAAGCCCTCACACGCGGATCCTTTGCTGGCAGCACAGAGCAAAGAGTTTAGTGGCTACCCGGCTGCCTTTTTATCTCTTGCTGAGGGGTTGAGTTTACAGAGCAGCCGTCTTGCTGGCTTGCACTGCCACCTGAGGAACTTAATCTGACACCCTACCTTTGACGTCTAGAGAGAGCTTCTTAGCTTTCTTGGAAGCAGTTTCAAACATGGAGGCTGTATGCTCTAGTCTGCGTTTGCCCAGATCTGCGTACGTGTGATTGCTATTGCGCTCCTCTATCAAACTGAGCCGCCGTTCAAATGGTGCTGATTGATTAGCGGGAGGAGGCGGAAGTCAATTCTATATTCAGTAAAAAGTATTCCAAGGTTCTTACCTCCCCACACCATCCATTCCCCTTCGTGGAATATGAAGTGAATCTCAGATGTTATGGCTATATCTACCAAAGCTACAAATTTCTTTTCTGAAACCCATGCTCACTCTGCTAACACTCTAAGGAACACCATTTCGGTATCTTACAGTTTAGTCAGATGGCTTCTCGTTGGGTGAAACTAGGATTAGCTATTACTGCAGTATGCATAGCTTCTTGTTCGACTATGATATATTTCCTTTACTGACCATGAGTTTGCAATATAGCTAGCTGGTTTATTAACCGCAATCCTTTTGATTCTATTAATTGACCGAGGCGAACCCGTTCGAAGCTTGAAGGACATCGACCATGTCATTATATTTATGCAAGAAAATCGTTCATGGGACACGGTATGTTTCTATCAACGATAGCACTGTCGAGTGTTCGAAATCTAACTGAACCTCTAAGTATTTCGGAACTATGGCGGGCGCAAGGGGATTTAACGACCCCAACGTACAGATCAACCCGAATGGCCGTTCCGTGTGGTACCAGTCAGTTCCTTGCTGCCAGTCTATATCGAAATGATATAAACACTTACCTTTTATAGACCGGTTGATTCGAGCTTGTCAAATGACACAGACACCCTACTTCCGTGGTACTTAGGATATCTAGGCGGAAACTGGTCTCAGGCTATACAGTGCATGGCTGCTGGAAGCAATGGCTATACAGAAAATCACGCTTCCATCAACGGCGGCCTCAATGATGGATGGGCAAGGAATAATACACCATGGAGCTGGGGTTATCTAAAACGACAGGACCTACCTGTTCAGTTTGCAATTGCAGAAGGATGGACTATCGGGGATATGTATCAGGTATATGCCCCCCCTCCATGCTTTAGGAGGCAACGTTTGAGCCTAATGGTGGGATAGCAATCGCAAATCACTGCAACGAACCCGAATCGTGTCACCTTTGTTAGTGGGAGTATTAACGCACCTGGAAGCCCGCAGTCACCAGATGAAGGAGGGGTATATATAGATAATACCGAAATGCCAGGTGAGTTGTTCTGGACGGACTCTGCTCAGCGAGTGAACTTTTTCAGCTAAACTAAGCTACCAGGCTGTGAGGCTCCCAATCTCAACTGCTACCCTCTCAAATGGAAAACAATATTCGACATATATGAAACTGCAGGCGTTTCCTGGCAGGTTTACCAAGGAGTGGACAACTTCGATGACAACCCCTTGGCCTGGTTCGAGCAGTTCCAGAATGCATCCTCAGACTCAGCATTGTCACAGAAAGGAATGGCGTATTTAGGACTGGAGGCTTTCTATGCAGATGCTGCCTCAGGTATGCTACCGCAAGTTAGTTTCATCATCGCCCCAAGAGAGCTGTCCGAACACGCACCGTACTCTCCCTCTGATGGAGGTTGGCTGCAGCACAAAATTGTAGATGCTGTGGTTAAGGGACCAAAGTATGGTAAAAGCCTGCTCATGATTAGCTACGATGGTATCTTTTCTCCTTCCACCGTTGGCACATAAACCAAGCTGACCGAAGCTTCAAGAATCTGGCGGTTGGGGAGATCATGTCCCTCCTTATCACTCTCCAGAAAACACTCCTGGCGAATGGTTGGAGGACCCATATGGTCTTTTTGGAAACATATACACCGGCCCTGGTTCGTTCTTTCCCCCCCATACTGTCGACCGTCACCTCTCAAATACGCAATCGCCAGCTAGCCAAACTGCTATTAACCGCAAAACTAATAATCATACTATCAGGAGTTCGGGTCCCTTTCTACATCGTTTCCCCTTGGACCCGCGGGGGCCACGTTTTTACCGAACACGCAGACCACAATTCGCAAATCCTTTTTATTGAAGAATGGCTTAGCGCAAAAGGTTATGATAACATCAGGACAGACGGGATGGTGCCCTGGAGGAGACAAAACATGGCAAACCTGCTAAACGCACTGGATTTCGAGAACGTATGTCCCTGAAATACCCCCTCCATGATTAACTACTAGTGGGCCCCACACAACACGCGCATATAATATACATTCTCTTTGCCTAACCATTTCTGGTATATCCCTATAGCCTGACCTCTCCATCCCTAATATTCCAAAACCCAAACCTCCCCACCGCGACTCCCGCGGCGAATTCGACGGCTCAGCCTTCTGCGAATCGCAGTTCCCGGACCCACGACCGCCTCCCCCATATTCCTCCCAGCCCTCCACGCTCCCCAACATTGTCGAAGAAGGCTATAAGATATGCACAGGCCAACTAACCGAGGGCCGCTATCTCGTTTTCGAACATGAAAACGGCCGCCTACTCTCCCACAACCGGCCGCCGCGTGCGGACGCAAATAGTGTCAATAACGACAACGCGGCACCAGAGCCATTAATAACGACAATGTCTTCGTCTAGTAATCATAATGATAATAATAATAACAAGGAAAATAATGCAAAAACGGATAAATACCGCGCCCAATCTGCCCGGTGGGTCATCTATTACTATAACAATAACAGCACGGACATTGACGTCATCGCGACGAATCAGTCTGGTCCCTTTTTGTTATCGAGCTTTGATAGGGAGGTGTGGTTGGGGCGGGAGGGGAGGCTAGTTTCGAGGAAGGAGGCGGTGCCGGTCGATATTTCGTTTTCGGCGGGGAATAAGGATGGGAAGAAGAGAGGCTATTCGATAGCATATGCGTCTAATTCGTCGTTAATCGCCGGCGGCGGCAGCGGCGGTGGTGACACAGACAGTCTTTCTGGATATATTAATGTGGGTGGTGACGGGAGTGTAGGTGTGGGAGGGAGGAGGGAGATTTTCACGGTGGTAAGTGTTACGTATTATAATTGATGACGGTTGGTATACCCACGGAGGGGATTTTGAAAATGGTGTTAGAGAAACCGCCTTGTTTGCGCAAACATAGGATAAAATTCAGGGCACGGATTATATTGGAAGATATGGAGTTTGATTTTGGGGAGGGAGAGCTTGCTATCATGATAAATAGCAAGGAAAAGTATAGACCTGCTTATAATATGATTGACTGATAGATTGATATACTTTTTCTTCTTTTGTTTTCCTCTTAAGGAGAATGTTCATATTAGAATAGGTAACATGCTCCCAAAAGTTTACGGCGACGAGCTGTCTTCAAGGAGTGATTATAAAATAAAAAGAACAAGATAGATCTACATAGAACATATTTGGTCCATTGTTAGAAAATTAACTGTGAATTTTGACAGGCTGTGGCAGAAGAGTGGAGGACTAGATTATTGAGGGGGGTAAAATCTTGGGTATCTCTGGACTAGGCTTCCAGTATCTGGCAGTCCAATGGCAGACTGGCCACCTATTACAAAAAAACACTCTCGTCCTTCGTCTCTTAATTCTCTTCGTCAATAGGAATACGTCGCCTCAGGACAATCGTGGCCGTACTGGCCTTCCAGGTGTTAGGCGTTAGGCGCTTCAAAGACTTCGTCCAGCTCTTCCAGTGTGCGTCCCCGCAACAATCGCAAGGCAAACTGCCATGCCCGCTGTACAGCCAAGGAACATTTTGCAACGTCCAATTATATCGTGGCAGCGTGCCCCAACCATTGCGGGGATCCATCCCGTAATGGCGTAGACGATATTGAGGAGGAGCTTGGCGTCGGTATCGGTCACTCTAACGTTCTCAAGGAGGTAGGGAAGGTAGTACGATGCGACGCTGGGAGATTAATGTGTCGGGGGTCAGCCAAAATATAGACACTTTCTAGATACAAAGACGGCTTGTTATGGCCCTGGGATGTTCTTGGATTCGTTGGAGCATACTCGCTACCGGAGAATGGCCCAAACCACGAAAATGAGACATTGAGCATCATCCTATACCGACGAGAACGGGATTTGAATAGTACTCGGATATCAAAAAAGTTTCGCCAGGTCAACATGTCTTCCTTGCTCAAAGACTCGGCCATTTCATCCATTTCAAGTTTAACCAATGGGTGGTTAAAATCACCGTTTGCGTGGTATTTGGCCAATATGGCCCTTGCCTTATCGTCGCGTTCTTTCCCCATCAACCTGATTAGTTGCTGCGATTAGTTTCCTGGTCTTCTCATAAAAAAGAGATATTTCACAATGCCATCTAGGATATTCAAAATAGAACCAAATCCCCAAACAAACAACTCTAGGGCAAAGCATTTGAATCCATAAAGGCACGCGCCAATCGCTGTTCCCCAGGTGCGCGAGGTGTTTATGATTTCCATAAACGGAGGATGTGGCAATTATGGAGTCCTATAAAGTGTCACTCTTGCACGGTTAAACTAATAGCTCAAGGTACACGGATTGCGGAGAGGGGTACAAACCACGTAGGAGAATGTGTTATACATGCCCGCAACCGTCGCGCGGTACTGGGGCGGCGCAAGGTCGATAATGTATAGCGGCGCAGCGGTACAAGCAATGATAGCAAAAAATGATAACAAGAACCGCCCACTGGCTGTCGGAATAGTCGCGATACAGACACCAAAGCAGCCGAGAAAGATGGGTAGTTGTCGGCCTTTCCAGTCTGCTACCCAAAGAAAGACAGCACCGATCATCTGGCCAACCTAGCGTTTGTGTCTTAGAAACCGCCTGTAGATATTATTCACGTGGGAACGGGGTTTCACACATTGAAGATGGCGAAGACAATCCCTGTGCCAGCATTGCCTGTTGGTGGGACTTCATAGTATTTGACATAGTTGGGCAGAAGTGTTTATACTACCCATCAAGCTGCCGTCAAGTCTTAGTATTTGAAATATATCATAAGCTCGGTTAGCGCTTTCCTAAAGGCATTTCACTCCATAGTCCTTGTACGGGCCCTTTTTTTTTTTTTTTTTTTTTTTTTTTTTTTTTTTTTTTTTTAAATTCACACTGTTTACCGTTCATCGTTGATGTCAGAAAGACGAGGGCGCATAAGAGGCACATGCGGAGATACTCCTTTCCTAGCCAGTTGGGCTTGGAGTGCACCAACCTAGCTATAGGGAAAAGAATACATCCTAGTGAGATGAGCTGAATGGTAAGAAGATTCTCTCAAAGCACGGGGGAATTGGCCCGAAATAGCCGTTGTTGGTTAGCAATAGTTGATGTGGCGTTTGTTGCAGTAGTTAACGTTAACGTAACTAACTTAGTTAACCCAGCGCCGCTAGCATGAGCTTAACCTGACGACTCTAAACTAACTAGTTAGTTGACGCACTTCGCGATAGGATAGCCAGGAGCACCGCACCCGCACCATTGGTCGGCTTAAAAGACAAAAGCACAGTTGAGGGCTCCCGAGCTATTAGCAAACAGTGATCTCCCACCCTACTATGTGCTGAAGCAGGTGTGTAAATAGTCCGTAATGATTCTCCACGGTGGTTCTTGGAAGAATTACAAGGGACAAAACTTGAAAAAAAAAAAACTGTTATATTCTATATTCTAACCAAGATCTATCTATATTCATTTAATGCTTTCACTTAGCTTGTTGAGAAACTTATTAAATTGCTGCTGAAAGACCCTCTGCACGGTTGTCGTTTACGAAACGTAACTAGAGTCTCAAACGGCTTTCTCACCCGATAGCCTCCTGCGAGCCTGAATGCTCTTCTTCCCTTCTTCTTTCAAAGCATCGTCATCCGGCCTCTCCAAAGTTACCTGCGGCATCAGGAACATAGCAAGGAAGAACGCCAAGGCGGCCAGCCCCGCGCCGATTAGGAATATTATTCGGAACCCCTTCTGGTATGCGGTGACAAGAACGGATCGGACACGGACAGCCTCCGATTCCGGCAGGGTGGAAAGGAACGAACCAGGGCTCTTAAGTAGTCGACTGGTTTGCGATCTGCTAAGGTTGAGAGGTGAAACAGACGATAGTAAGATGTTATGTATGATAGTTCCGGCGGCGGCAAGTCCTAGGGTTCCGCCGAGATTTCTAATAAAGCTGTAGAGACGTTGACATGTATTAAGTAACCGGCCTATGTGTATTTTAGTTTAATTCTCCACTCACTTTCTAAATGATGACACCACTGCCATATCACGCCGCTCGACGCCGGCTTGTATTGCAATGAGTGCTCTGGGAAAATTGATATTAACGCTCCACACATATTAATTCCATAACTTGTTCACATTTTGTCACTACTTACGGTTGCAATGTATTCCCTAGACCAAACCCAGTTAATAATCCGTAGCCGATTTGTTTTCCAAGACCTGAGGATTGATTGAGCGTTGAGAATAGGCCAAGGCCCACTGCCCATATGACCCATCCAAGAAGGATGGACTCTCGATAGCGGCCTACCCAGTGCACGACAAGGCCCGACAATGTGCTGCTAGCGGCTAATATAGATTAGTAACACGAGTAAAGAAAGGAGGGAACGATATATGGTTTAGCGGCGGGCCCTAGGGCCCCGACCACCTTTGAAGAATTCAAACGTACTCTGAGTTAACGTAATCGGAAGTAGCAACGAAGCAGCCTTGGTAGCGGAGTAGCCATATGCTGTCTGGTAAAATAGAGGAATGTAGTAGAACTGGACGAGGAAATTCCAGCCATTGATGAACATGGTTAGGCTGGCTCCATTAACAATACGAGATTTAAAAATATGCATCGGTACAAGAGGCGTAGATGTCCCCTTCCATTGCCATAAAACGAACACGGTCGAGAAAAAAAATCCGACAACCAATGTAGCGATGACGTGGACTGAGTTCCATGCATACTCACCCCCACTCCATATCAAACCCAGCAAAAGCACCGTTGTCCCGCCAAGGGCCAGTATAACACCGGTGAAATCTATAGCTCTCAGTTTCAACTTCCAGTCTCCTTCTACTTTTTTCAGGGGCATGAAGAAGATCACGCAGCCAGTAGTTAGTACTGTGATGAGTAAGTTGAGACGGAATATCCATCTCCACGAGCCAGGTGAGATGGATGCGAGGGAGCCGCCAATGACAGGTCCAATGCCATTCGCAAGGGCGACGGCAGCGCCTATGATTCCTTGATACTTTCCTCGCTCTCGGAGGGGAACAGTATCACTGACTATCGCCTGGGCCACGGTCATTAACCCACCACTGCCAATGCCAGTGAAGGCTCGGAACACTATTAGCTGGATGGCAGTCTGTGCGAGAGAGGATGCTAGGGATCCTATAAAACCGATCGCGAGGCCAATGTAGAGAATCACTTTGCGTGACCAGATGTCGGAAAAACGGCCATAGAGTAGCTGGAAAGATGTTGACGTTCTTTCGAGAAGAAATTGCAGTTATGTTAATAGATATCGTATTGCCTTGAAGGCAAGCAAACTAGATCAGCGAACGTACACAAAATACCCTGCGGCAATCCAGGACATTAGATCTCCGGCAGCCAGTTCATCTGAGATGATCGAAAGACTAGCTGCCAAAGTGGTTTGATCCATCAAAGCGAGCAAATCAACAGTGGCGCACGCCAGAAATATCTGAAGCTGGTTAGCGCAGCTCAAGTTGCTACACACGTTAAAGACATAAAACTCACCGTAATGATCGTACGCTTTGGGACGAAGTTTGTCTGTTCATTGAAAACATAAGGACTTTTCTCGACATTTCTAGCAGTCTCCCCGGCGTCTGACAGACCTGAGATTGATGGCTGTGTTGATCCCATGACAGACGCGTCTTTGTCTAAATTTCCGTCCCTTGAATAGCCAGATAGCGAGAAAACAACAGATATTTGGGATACTTTGTACTAGTGAGGCAGGGAGAGAAGAGTAACGGCGCTCGAATTTCATGAACGTGGGAAATGATCACTAGAAGTGATTTTGCTTTAATCTCTTCTGTGAATAAGTAACGATTAAACGAGGAACTTGCGGACGATCGCAACCCCAACTGGGTTGTGCAACAGGTCTGGTAGTTAAGGTTTGATGAAAGAGAGTATCAAGGTACCTGCCTATTTATTTGCTTGGAAAATGCCGCGCAGGAGCCAGTGAAATCGGGCCGAACAGGAACTGCAACCCGATCTATATCATTCAAGGTACCCGTGAAAGGACATTTTCCACAAAGGTACTTTATTGTACACAATAACGTCCCTAACATCGTAATGTCATATCACATGTACCTGAGGATACAATTTCTATTTGTTTGGATAGGAAGGAAATGCGGTACTCAAAGATAACAGAAGAGAACCTTGTGAGCTACCCCTGTGGGTCTGTCTATAGAGAGAAACGACAGACTAGGGCAAAATGCGAATTTATGGGGAACAAAGACCTTACTTACCAGGCAGATTGACAATTCAAGGAGGCCGTAAAAACCCGACAACGCTTCCTGAATTCAAGAGAACTGTCCAAGTTATGTCATGATTGGGCCAGATATTATTGTACCTCTGGTTTTGAGATATGCGAATGCCCAATTGCAAGTACACGTATGCAACAGCCGTGGAACAGGGATGACTACACTGAAGGTGAATGGGCGACGGCTCATATTGTATTGTATAAATGTCCAGGTTCGTGGCCGCTCTCTTCCAATGGTCCTGCCTGCCATCATCTTCTGAAGAAAACATCCCGCTCGGTGCCTATTTCTTTGCTGCTTGAAAATCTTGTCAAACATAAAATGGCGAACCCAAACATTTTGAACGTATATTCCGGGCCCGATGCTCTGAAGAAATACTTCAACCCCGATTTCCAACCTCCACTTCCACTTGTAGAAGTTCCAGAGGCCCTGAACCCCTTCTATCAAGATGGAGTACGGATATATGCAAAGATGATGACAATGCACCCCGCGAACAACGTGAAGGCGATACCAGGTTCGTATTTCCGCAGGAGTGCACTCCTGAAGAAGGATACATGAAGCTAATTGTGCCGGTGTTTTGCTTTTTAGCAATGAATATGCTCGAATCCAGTGTTGTGCCAGGGAAAACGAAAACAATTATTGAATACAGCTCTGGCTCGACAGTAATTTCGATGGCAATGATCGCAAGGATATGCCACAATATCAGCGATGTCAGGGCATATCTCAGCAATAAAACGAGCTACGCAAAGTTGAGGTTGATGCAATTCTTCGGGCTCGACATCACCCTCTTCGGGGGGCCTTCGCAGCCTAACCCACATGACGAACGCGGCGGGATCCAGGGCGCAAGAACGATGGCAATTGTCTCTGATGAAATTGCCAACCCAAATCAGTACGAAAATGAGAATAACTGGAAAGCACATGTCCGCTGGACAGGGCCGCAGATTCTTAAGCAGCTCCCTGAAATAAAGGTTATTTGCGCTGGTATGGGCACATCGGGCACGATGACAGGAATCGGAACATATCTGAAGCAGGCAAAGCCTTCCGTCTTCAGGCTTGGGGTTTGCACAGCTCCGGGTGACCGAGTTCCAGGCCCTAGATCCCATTCTCTTCTCGAACCTGTTCAGTTCCCGTGGAAAAAGGCCATAGATGCAATTGAAGAAGTAGGATCGCCTGAAGCTTATTCGCTGTCTCTCGAATTGTGCAGGCAGGGGCTGGTTTGCGGCCCATCGTCCGGGTTCAACTTAAGAGGGCTTGTTCAAATGTTGGACAAGCGCAAATCGGCTGGGACTTTGCAAGATCTAGCGGGCCCTGATGGTTTAATTCAATGCGTTTTCTTGTGTTGCGATCTGCCATACCAGTATATCGACGAGTATTTCCAGAAATTAGGACCGGAGAAATTCCATCCTATACATAACCAGGTGAGTCGAAATAAATAATAAATGTCGCCATCACTTAATCCGCTGCAAATTGGACTTGACACTAATAGATCACCAGAATTTGATCAAGGCTGATAGATACCGCTATGATGACAGCTGGGAACGGCTTCCAAGCGACCTTCTTCCCCACTTCTACGAGCCTCCTGAGGCTGTGAAAATGTACTGCTGGACTGCCATCAGGGCAAAGCCAAAGACTTACATAGTTGACCTGCGGAAGAAAGCCGACTATGAAAGCTGGCATGTGCCGGATGCTATAAACATCCCGCTCAGCAGCTTGACTTCAGCGGAGCCCAGCCCGTTCGCAGATGCGAAAGTGCTGGAAGCACAATGGCTGGAACTGGAGGATATCTTCAGCCAGGTCAATAATTCCTCCAACTTTAATGACCAGCGGGTTCTTGTCCTGTGCTACAACGGAGATACAGCACGGGTTGCAACCAGTATTCTGCGAGCCAAATCAGTCGAGGCAGACTGTGTTCGTGGTGGTTATCAGGCCATTAACGCCATTGCGCCAGGAGGCTTTCCAGGCGAACGAGAATCGCGGTTAATTTCGCCGCGACAGGATATCCTTGTGTAAAAGCAAGGATGCGGTGTAACTAACCATCCATAAAAAGAGCTTGTGTTTTCCGTATTATAGCCGCTTGCGAGAAGGGAGGGGAGATAGAAGCGGGTCATGTGATCCTGTAGGTAATTCACGTGATCCCTTCATTACTCCCGAGGTTCCTTTGTGTTGTTTATTTGGTTTTCTTCTCCTCTGTGCTATTGTAAATAAGAGATCTTAGCAATAACATGGAATAGTTGTTTTGAATTCTTCGGGTTATTTTCAATTGGGTCCTTGAAGTCACTCACTTGTAACTAGAATTGAACCCTTGCACACTCGTCTTGTCTAAAAGGGACAGAACATGAACCAAATGACAACAAGCTGGCTATTAAAAGCACGCGAACATCTTCGTTGTGGTTAAGCAACACAACACGCTGTCCAAGCCTTGGAATGGGAGGTTATTTACGGAGTACCTAAGACGGTAGAGACGTGAATGTACCCTCTATTACAGAGTACGTGGCCAGGAAATATAATGATAATGGAAAACTAGTTAATTGTACTAATAATAACCACAATAAAAAGATCATAGGGTAGTTAACTAGTTAACTAGTTAGTTACATCAGCACACCAAAACAATCTTGGCTCTGAGTTAACATTTCCCCCAATCAACCAGAAGTCAATCCCACGTCCCCAGCTCAATTTGCCATCCGATCACCATTCTCGGGGTCCTTCGCAGCTCTAGAAAAGCACGTTGTCAGCGAGAGGCAATGGCACAAGGAGTTACCCGATCGAACGTTGCAAGGCTACTTAAGGGACATGGAAATCCTCAGGGCATAAACTTACTCGCAGCTGTGGGTATGGGCCTCCACAATCAAAGAAGCATTGCATTCTAGCTTGATTTAAGCACTTGCACTCCTAGTGATCGTTCTCTGTCAGGTAAATTTTCTCTTATCTTGTTGATTGATTCATGCCTCAGACTACTCATGTGGGAATAGGAGTTGAATATACCTCTGCCCAGGTTGCTTTGGGGCAGGAGACCTTGGGGCATGCGCAGTCCTGTTGTTCCGCCGGGAGAGCGAAAACGGCCGGCAAGATGGCCAAACAGAGGGTGATAAACTTCATAGTTGGCGAGAGGGGATTGTTCTTTCTGACGGATAAATGTTGCTTGCGTAGACCTCGATCAGATACGTCACTTGGATGTATATCAAGATTGAAACTCTGACACAACTCGAGCGCGCGATTGAGGGTCATATAAATAGAGAAGACCATCAGGACCGGCGCCGCTAGATGACAGGAACCATTGTCTCTTCACATTGCTCCATGCACCATGATGGGATACAATGTAGAAGCACCCTGGTGCGTCTACTGAGACAAAGTAAAATTGAACAATGAGAAGCAGCAGTGTATTTTTCTTTTCTGCGACCGACATTTTAGCCAACTTTGGCTTTGAGTAGAGGAAGAACCCAAGCGCCGGGTGCGCATCGCATGCTGAGATCCAGAAAAAAGCGCAACCTGGCTAGATGCAGCGGATGCATCCGCGAATTCGGAGAACAACGTTCATTGTGAGGAAAATGCGAAAGAAAATAATCGCTACTTGAGATGTGCCGGATGCGTACAGCAGTCCTCCAGGAATTTTAATAATGAAATCTGTATGTGCTGGCATGATTGCGAAATTGGGGACACAGTTGCTAGCTCCCATGGTTGTTCAATAATGACCAAGAAGGGAGACATATTGCTTGAGGACAGGGTCAATCGCGAGGTTGAAATGCCTTGTGAAATTCATCATATGCTGAGTTCTTTGTGGCTATACTATAGACACATACATCAATGGGTGTTTCCTCATAGGAAACAAAGCCATCCAGGTCTCACCATCAGACCCATGGGGTGAAATCGACTCTCCGAAGCCAACCAGCCCTATGCTATTGAGGAATTTGTGCCAGAGTTGGGCCTGGACACGGCATCGTTGATTGTGCGAGGGGGGAAGGGCAAAATTCAGACTCCCATTCAGATTCAGGTGAGAAAATGAAACCAAAGAGATTCCTGTGCTGCTTAGCATTCACTAAATAAGATGACTAGCGGGGTGTAACAGGTCGGTCAGAATATGGAGTCAGATGTGAATATGGAGTATTGCAGCATCAATGAGAAAGATGAAAGATTTGGCTGGTCTCTGCACCATCTGTATTAGCAGGCCCCAAGTCAGGATGTTGTGAGGAAGTTGAGGAACAAATAAATACTTGTTACTCCGAGCCTGATCACTCACACTGACTCCAGCTCTCCTCACTCTTAACTTAGCATTGTTCTTTGTAGGGTGCAAATCTAGGCCCTGGAAAGAAAGACTTTGTGAATAGAGTTGCTGCATTGACATATATTATTGTGCATATCTTGTAATGCCTAGTTTTAAAGACCAACAAGGTTGCCTGGCCTGATAACAGGTTTCCATCTCAAAGCTCTCATTTTACAATACAATTTTTGGTGGGGGGTATCCGATCTTAATCCCCAAATTTGCTAATAATGAAATGATTCCGTGTGGGCAGGGACAGGACAGGGGCGTTCTTCTTCTTCTCTGATATGAGGTCGTTTCAAGTTTGCTCAGTCCTCAGCGTTCTGGACCGACAGAGTGGAGTCAATAATGCCTCCATGAGCTTAAATGTCTGGTATCAAAATCTCACTGCTGGAGAGAAAGTTTCCAACCGATGGGGGAGTTGGTTGAAGCCATCAAGAGAAACACTGAATATATATTATAGCACATGAGAGTTGGATTGCTGGCCGCAGACAAACAGAGGATCCTCTCAAAAGTTATAATAATTAACACTAAGAAATTTAAGTTGTATGTAGCTCAACTCTATTAACATAGTTAAGTTACCGGCATAAAAGTATTTCCATTTCCTCTCTTAACCAGACAGAGTGTTTTAAGGGGCTTAATGCCTGTTGCACCTGAATAAACCAGCTAACTACAGTTTAACTAAAGCTAGCCTAAGTCTCAGACTGCTCTGGAATGAAGAATCCTTGAATGGTAACAGAGCTACACACTTATTAAATTCTTATTTAGTGCTAATCATAATTTTTGAAAGGATCCTCTGAACATATTCTGATTAGGCCTATATCTATCTACTCCGTACTCGCAGCAACAAGAAGTTAAAAAGGAAACAGACGCAGAAAAAAAGTAACCCGTATCTTCAACATCTTCATCAGCCTCCAACCGCCCAAAAATCAGAAATGTTGATCGTCGTCTTTGAAGAAACACGAAGCGGCTCCTAGCATCGCGATGCGGCAAAGCCAAAAAAGGGATAGGAGCTTTACAAGCCACCTCACCTCCTTGACTCTTTGAACTAACCATTCAGGAGCCGGAGAACGGCTTTGGCAAACCAACGAAACACTACAAAGTCTTCGAACTCCAAAGCCTTGCTCGTGTTCTATAAATATCGACTGCTAGCAGCTTCTTGCCTCTTCCGTCCGTCGGAGAACAGTCTATGCGCAGATTGCGATCATCTCCAAAAACTTTCACCGCAAAACATGGGGAAGCATTTCCTGCAGTTGCGGCTTAGCCAGGCTTGACACATGGGAGTTTCCCCCACCCCTTCGGGCTTCTTAGTGCAAGGGGCCGGGGAAGGCTTTTTTTTCTCTTGCCGCTCTGCATGATTGGCTTGAGGGCCTCAAGAACGGATGAAGATCTCGAGTGTCTGTCCCGTTTCGTAGCGTGGTTCTGGTCTATTTGGCCCAACAATGCAACAATGCCTCGTTTCCAACAAAAGAAATACGGACGATTTCAGCTGGCAAGAGTCGGTTTGGACGAGGGCTTCTTGAGACTTAGAGGTCGCTGATTCGCGAACTTCTTTCAACATCGTCCATTGCCAAGGTAGTCTGTATGAGGAAGAAGCGTATACTCCAGCCTTGGAGAAAGCTTGGCATCAATGGTAGCATCTCACTACTTCGTATTTGGGGGAAGATGGATGAGCCTCAGGGGGCACAGATAGCATGGGGATGAGGCTGAGAGGCGCTGTCCATCTTGGGGCTCTAAAGCATCTATCACAGATATAAAAGAGCCATCGATGACCACAATTCTTCTGCCCTCATCACATCCAAAGGAGCAGCCACCAACAACAAACCCCTTCAACAACGCGACAACGGCGGAGTACTCCGACCGCGAGTTATCCTCCCTTATTATCTCTCTGGCCCCAGTTAATTCTCCCGATTACATCAAAGAGTAGGAGTTTCGCGCCGAGAATAAGGGAAGATGAGATACCTTATCCCACTCCTCGCCCTGACGGCCTCCTGCACCGCCCTATCCGCCAAAACAAGGCGATGGGAACAGTGCAGCATCGAAGGCAAAGAAGGACACTGTATGCCACCAACCGAATGTAAGGCATTGAATGGCGTCTCCGTCGCCGGCGACGGGTGCAAACACTCCCCAAATGGCTGGCAATTCTGCACAGCTGAACTCCCCCTTCTGAAGCCCAGCATGGCCGACGACAACGACGCCGACATCGACGCTGACGATGACAACGACAACGGCAGCCTTGCCAAACGCGCACCCCGCTCCTGCAACGCCCGCGGCGTCCGCGGCATCTGTATCAAGAAGTCCGCCTGCAAAGGCGTCGCAACCCCCGGCGCAGGAACCCGAAACGACCCCTGGACCTGCCCGCGCGACCCCAACGACGTATGGTGCTGCACCAAGAAACCGCCGCCGCCCCCAAGGGGCCGGCGCTGCAGCGCCCGCGGCGTCCCCGGCATCTGCATGAAGAAGTCCGCCTGCAAGGGCTACGCGACGCCCGGCGCGGGCACGTCGAAGGACCCCTGGACGTGTCCCAATGATCCGAACGACGTGATGTGCTGCACGACCAAGAAGCCGCCGCCACCGCCGGCAGCGCCGCCCGTTAGGATCCCCGAGAGCCGATGCAAGCGCCATGTGATCGATGCTGGGTATAAGATCCTGGGTGCGAATCCGGGCAAGGTGCGGTCTGTGATTTGCTACGGGAAGCGGTCGAATAAGTCGGAGCATCCGCTGGGGTTGGCGTTGGATTTGATGACAGGGGCATACTCCCCCAACGGGCGCCCGCTCGCGGAATGGATCATGCGCCACGCCGGCTCGCTCAAGGTCACCTATGTCATCTGGGGCCAGAAGATCTGGGAGGCCGGCGAAAAGGTTCGAAGCTGGAACAGCTGGGAGCAGATGGAGAATAGAGGCGGGGTTACTGCTAATCATTGGTGAGTTTTTTCATTTTTCTTTTTGTCCCCCTCTCCCCGGTGCCCTCTCACGGCCGTTTCGTTCGGCGAAGTAAAGTAAATCTCTGCTAACGTTTTTCTGTAACTAGGGACCATGTCCATGTCAGTTTCCGCCGATAAGGGAGGGTAGTCCGCGCCCCGTTTTCTTTTCCTCAGTTGATTACTTCGTACCTTATTTGTGTTGGCTATCTATACAACTTTTCCTTTTTTGTTTTTGGTGGTAGGGGGAAGAGGTTAAATTATCGCGCGCGCGTCTGTGTTTCTCTCTATCTCCACATCACTGCGTGTATGGCTCTTCTTTTTCAATGCGAATTCTGAAACACCTTGCTTCTGGCTGAGTCTATATATATATATATCCTATTTACGGAGGGGTGAAAGGAAGGGAAGGGAAGGGAATAACTTTGGAGCGAGTTTTTATATTGACGAGAGTCGCGGAAATTGTTAAATTGTTAATTGTAAAGTTAACCCATCACATCGCATTCAAGTCAACTAACTGCTCGAAAAATAAATTTAAAGGGCAGCGAGGGAGACCGAAAGAAATGAAAAAAAAAAGAGGGGTGAATATAAAAGGACAAAATGAAGAGTAAAAGAGACGACCAAACCGAGGATAGCAATCATGGAAAAGGAAGACCAGACCAGACCAGACCACACCAGACCAGAACCCTAGAAAACAAAAGGCAGAAAATCAGATACAAGATGATGTTGAACCACAGACATGCAAAGCTAGCTCTTCGGAATGGATATATATAATAAAATAGAAAATGAACGTTAACAACAACCTCTCATGACTTTCTTTCCTTCCCCCTCCACCATCCACCTCTTCCTCAAGGGTATTCTCTTCGACTCTCTCTCATCATCAAGCCTTCCACTTCTCCACACTACGAACCCCCAGTGCTAGAACTCACACCCGCACTCGCATTCGCATTAACATTCCCACTCTCATTCGCATTAACATTCCCACTCGCACTTGCACCTGCACCCGCGGTCCCGGTCCCAGACCCAGACCCAGCCGCACCGCCATCCCCAGCGGAACCAGCACCAGCACCACCCCCTTTCCCTACCAACTCCAACCCCAACTTCTGCCTCTCCATTTTCTCCCGCTGCATTGTCTCCCGCCCAGCCTTCGTCACGCGCGGTTTGCGAGCTACCGCACCCCCTCCCCTTGTCGAGCCACCACCCTTTGCACCACCCCCGCCGCCACCATCATGCCCAGATGAGCCAGCATGGTGTTGTCCGGCGCTCGATGAGACAGCACCACCTCCGCGACCGCGTGAGCTACCTCCACCCGCAGCGGAACCGCCAGCACCACCGCGGCCACGGCCGCGGCCTCGTTTTATGGAGCCGTCGGCTCTGGATTCGCGGTTTTATTAGTTTTGCTCTTGTAAGGAAGGAATGACTGAAAAAAAAAAAAAAGAAGATAGGGGGCACAAAACATACCGTTCAACAGCAACCTTCTCACCTTCCGGAATGAGCGGACCACTATAAACGAAAAAACCATCTTTGCTCGCAGCAGCGTGTTCCTGCCACGCAAGCTCACTATCATCAACGAACGGATCGTCACGGTCATATTCTTCGATTTTCCTCCGTCTCTTCTTCTTAGTAGGAGCAGCAGTAGCGGTAGCACCACCAGCACCAGCACCACCTGCATCACTACCTGCATCGGCGTTCAACAACGACGGTGAACCACCCATGCCGGACATAAGCACATCGCCATCCCCATCGCTGTCCCGATCAGCATCGAGGCTTAAATCATCCTCCGCTGCGCTAACGGTACCAGCGGCACCCTTGGCGCTCTTCTCGTTCCTCTCGAGCGCGGCGCTAGCGGCATTGACGCGGGCTAGCCGTTCGCGCTGCGCTGCGAGGCGGGGATGGAGGGCATCGAAGCCGTACTGTTGCTCTGCAAGTCGAGTGAAGTTGATGATCTGGTTGGTTTTGCCGTTGAGGGGGATGTGGAGGATGATGTTCGGGGTGGACATAGTGGATGTTGTTGAGCTGGATTTATCGGTGGGGTCTACGCCGAAAAGGGTACCGGCTAGCAAGCCTGAGCCTGATGGGAGAAGAGGTTTGACTGTGTCTTTGGTCCGTGACGGTTTGGGAGAAGGTGCGGTGGAGGGCGTACCTGTGGAAGCTGCGGCTCCCTTCTTGGTGGAGGCTGCAGCAGTTGGTTTGGAAGGTGCTGACGAAGCAGGCGCTGGTGCGCTGTTCCCACTGTCAATGTCCATGCTAATGGGTTCTTGCAAGAGAGACGAGGATGGCAGGGGCTGATGCACAGGATTAGGCTGTTGGATAGTTGTCGTATTGGTTTTAGGAGTCGAGGTGGGAGTGGCTGAAGTAGGTGAGTCCTTGGCAGAATGATTGTTCTCCGGAGAAGGTTTTGACTGTTGATGAAAGAGAGATGACTGGAGGGGGGCTGAGGAATACGGTTGGATGGGAGGGTCGATGATGCTGGCTATAGCAGGAGATGCACTGGCTCGGTATACTGGACGAGGAGGCGGTGTCTTGGTATTGGGCGGGGGGCTAAACTGGTGATGACTGGAGGATAGGGAAATTTTTGAGGATGCAGAGAACTGAGGGGTGGTGAGGGAAGAGTTATCAAAAGCAGAGCGGATGGGGTCATAGTTCTGGCCGCTGGAGCGCTGGGGTGGGGCGTGTTGCTGGGGCGGACCGAGTGCGGGCGCGGAAACGGGAGCTAAAGTGGGAGTGGAAGAAGGAGCGGGTTGGATGTGATAGGGCCGGACTGGAGGGCCGGAATCCCCGTTTGTCGGGAATGCTTCATAGCTGCTGTTCTGCGAAACACCATGGACATGATGGGGCTGGTGGTGTGGCTGCAGCCGCGGGGAGGTGGACGAAGATGGTGCAAGATGGAACTGGTTCGACGCATGAGTTGGAGATAGCGTCGAAGGAGTAGAAGTAGGAGCAGGAGCAGGAGCAGAATGGGGGGTAACTAGATCGGTGATCTTGGATTGCCGCGAGGGAGGACTGGGCTTGGTATCCTGTGGATGATCCAGCTTAGCTCTTTTGCGCGATGCTCCCCGATCTGCATTGTCGCTGGTGACCGAAAGCTGCTGATTTTGAGCCTGGTTTATGTTATTGTTGTTACTATTATTGTTGTTGTTATTGTTTTTGCTATTACTAGTGCGACGTCTTCGAGGCTTTGTCTCCTTAGTTTTCTCCTTTGGGTCCTTGTCTTCTTTCTTTCGTCTCGTACGTTTCGGCTTCGCGGTGCCAGTGGCTGCGGCGCTGTCCTGTTTCTCACTTTTTACTCCCGCACCTCCAGAGCTCTTTGAAGCTGTAACAGCGGGGACGGTAGCGCTAGCAGTGCTCGTAGAGGCAGAGGTGCCCTGTGGGGCAGCATTAGGGGACGAAGACCGAGAAAGAAAATGGGCGGGAGTAGGCACACTCTCGCAGTCGGATAAATTAGGGGATGACAAGTCAGGCGACGAAGACTTGAGTATTTTGGCAGATGGTAGCTGCTGTTGGAACTGCTGGTCCAATTGTTGTTGCAGTTGTAGTTGAGGCTGTGGTTGTATATGAGGTTCGGCAGGCGGTTGGCTGTTCAGGGTCGACTGTTGCTGCTGCTGCTGCTGCTGTTGCTCTCCGCGTCGAGTGCGGGCTTTGCCTCGCCAGCCTTCATCCGCAACATCTCCAGACATGCTTTCTTCTCCACCACGAATAATTAATTATTCAATCCGCAACAGCGCAAATGATAATAATAATAGTAATAGTAATAATAATAATAATAATAAGAACAATAATAATAATTGAATGGCCCGTGTCTCAGAGAGGGGTTTATTTTATTATTGTTATTATTATTTTATTATTTTTATCCTGTTTTTTAGATATCGAACAGGCCCAGTGTTAACATTCACACATGTGTATGTATGATCTGTTGGCTGGAGAATAGATTCCTCTTTATTACTCAGAACCTGGCTCGTTCTCCCTGTGTTTCTCCTTGTGAAATAAATTGGGTTTTTTATTTTTTTTATTTTTTTTATATTTTTATTTGTGCTCGTCCTGCAGCAAAATAAAATAATCACGTGGTGTTGAGTTGTTGAACGCCGGAAATTGGTGGTGGAAGAACAATAGAAAACTCAATGAATTTCCCTGTTTCATTGGTGGTGGATGAACATCGATCCTGGACAGCAATATGAACCCGGAGGCGACCGTGGTTAGAAAGAGAACCGTCGCGTCGTGGTTTGCGGTGGTGGTTGGTTAGTTTCACGGAGTTGGTTTAGGCAGGAGGAGGAGACGACGAGGAACACGAAAATCACAAGGAAGAAAAACTTTTGGCGGTTTGGAGTCGGATTGCGCTGTTGGACGGACCGGACTGGTGTTGGTGCTTTGTCGGGGTGGCGGGATAAAGCAAGCTCCAGGAACATCAAAATGAATTAATTATCCGCGATCATTCAAACACGCAGAGAACCAGAGGTTTTTAGGTGGTGGATGGCGGATGGCGGATGGCGGATGGTGGGTGGTGATGATGATGTTGACGTGTTCCGGGGGGAGCGTTTGGTGATGGTGAGGGACAAAAAAGTTGGCGAGAATGAAGACGGACGGAAGATGGGAGATTTGGGAGATTTGGGAGCGGGGGGGTGGGTGAAGCTGTCATATAAGAAGAACGGGCGCGAGATACGGGAGTTGTGTGGTAGCGGGATGGAACTGGAACAAGAACAAGAACAAGAAGCGCCCGGGGGGAAAAGAAAACAAGCCTGGGAAGAAGGGGAAGGGAGAGTATGAGAAGGAGAGAAGAGAGAAAATGAAGAGGAGAAAAAGAAAGAAAGGAAGAAGAGAACGAGAGAAGAGAAGGGGGATGGGATCTGGTATTAGTAGTAAGTGGCATGCGCAGACTCAGACTCAGGCGCAGCCAGACTGACTTACTCTGATTACTGGAGCCAAAGGGGAAAAGGAAAAAGGGAAAAAGGGAAAAGGGAAAGAAAAGGAAAGGGGGAGCTGGAACTGGAACTGGAACTTGGAGCTGGAACTGGAGCTGGGCGAACAACGAGAGGCGAGACAGAGGAAGCAGCCAGGAAAAAGTCAAATAATGGCGAAACAGCTGCTGTGGTTGTGGCCTCAAGGGACACACGGATGATTGACTGATGATTGATTGAAGGAACCGGATGATGATGATGCAGCCCGGAAGAAGAGTACTCTCACTAGGCCACGATCAAGGGGGATGCGCCATGCACGACAACGCCGGCTGATATTGTACGGAGGCATGTATTCCTGTTGTATGTTCCTCTGTCTGCAAGTACTGTAACTAGCTATCCAGCTGTTCAAATATTAGCTGCTTGTGGGGAACATTTGAACAGCGTCGATATCATATGCGGACTAGTTGCTGCGACCTTGGCAAGGGATACATACAATACCTACTTCTTTTTCGGGGGTTATTTCATATCACCTTTCCTAACACCCTCCATTCTCCCTTCTGGTGGTCTCTTGTAAGCTGCTACCTGTCTCCTCACTCTCTCTGGAACCACCCTGCCTGGGCACTACTTTTCTCTGTGCTGCTGTCAGGAAATTCCCCCTTTGCTGCAAGGTTCATGGTCTATCGGCCCTAGCTCCTACACTCGCCACAGCAAGCCACACCCGACCAGAAACATCAATATTGGGGTGGGGGTATGATAGTTTGGGTCCTCAAAGCTCCTATGTAGCTGCGAAACTACCATACAGCACCTCTACCTCTGCCCCTTCTGTATCATCCATACTGTAGTAATCCATTCCTCTGAGAGGTTATGTTTATATAGAACAGATACAAGTAACTTCTCCGCGATCTACATCGGCTTGGCATAACTTCCTCTTTAAGTTAGTCTTGCAGCCGCATCCACGTGATGTGAAACCTTAACCTTGCCGAGACTGCGCTAGGCCAGAATAGCACAAGGCTGCAGATCACGTGTAGGCGCTCCTTGTTTACTTAGCAAGTCGATCTGATAAAGCTGCCGGTGAAAGGCCACAACAGCAGTGACATGTTCAACAACAACAACTACATCCGTAACAGTTTGCTGCTTGACTGCTGCTGTATATATACGTGTGGATAAGTCAGTGAAAATGGCTATCCGTGGAGAGCGCTTTCACATCGACCTCTCTGACGATGACGACGACGACGACAACCCTCGCCCCCCCGTCCAATCGCAGTCCCTAGATTTTATCGGCGACATCAAGGAGCGAGCATCCTCTTCTACCTCTCTACCACCTACTCCTCCACGAGCCTCCTCCAGTTCCACGGGTTTTCCAGAGCCCCGAAAACGATCTAAGGTGTCTACTTTCAAAAAGCAAAGAGCAGAGCCAGAATCTTTGCGAAATCATAAACAGCCCTCAGAGAGCGCTTCTGGTAGATTCAATCTCAGCCAGGCGCCTTCCTATGCGGAATATGAGAAGAAATCCATAGAAGAAGAAAACAAACGGAGACTGGCCGCCATGTCTCCTGCTGAGATTGAAAGAGAGCGCGGGGAATTGATGTCTGCGCTTCCGCAATCACTCATCGAACGCCTCCTCCGAAGGGCAAATATCGAGGAGGACCACCAACATGAGGAAATGAAACATCGGATGGACAAGGGGAAGAGGGATATTAAGGAGGCTAATTCGCCAACAGTGTCAAAAGAAGAACCAGAGGGGACATCTACGCAGCTCAAAAAGCCTCCCAAATCAGTATCATTTGACATTCCACCTTCGCAGACAGTAGAAAAGTCCGCCGATGCAGACTTTGAAGAACAAGAACGACCCCCCAAACCATCATCGACCATAGATAACCTCCCACCTCCCTACCCACCTTCCGAACTATACCCCGCCTCCGAATTCCCAACAGGTCCTATCCATTTCCCCAAACCCCCCCCACGCCAATCTCCAATGCCAAACCTCGATC
Organism: Blastomyces dermatitidis ER-3; assembly: GCF_000003525.1. Lineage (NCBI taxonomy): Eukaryota > Fungi > Ascomycota > Eurotiomycetes > Onygenales > Ajellomycetaceae > Blastomyces > Blastomyces dermatitidis. The sequence goes on along the minus strand of NW_025544779.1, from coordinate 1,164,501 downwards.
CCTCCTCCCCATCCTTCCTCGCAGACCTACAAACCCACTACTTCCCAGATATCCCGCACGATCCTTCTTCCCTCTCCTGGCTCCAGCCACCTAACGACCCTGCATCCGACGATCCAACTAACCCTTCCACATCCCCCTACCACCCCGACAGCGCCGCCACCTCCGTCTCCCCCGCCTCCCTCCGTTTCTCGCTCACCGGCAACCTCCTCGCCCCACGCACCTCTCTCTCCATCCCCACAACCCTAGGCCTCCACCACCACGCTGACGATCCCGAAGCGGCCGGCTATACAATCCCCGAACTTGCAATCCTCTCTCGCTCCACGCTCCCCGCCCAGCGCTGTCTGGCCTGGCAAGTTCTCGGCCGGTTCCTGTACAGGTTGGGGAAGGGGGAGTTTGGGGAGCGGGGTAGCGCACTTGTTGAGGGGCTGTGGAGTGTTGTGGAGCGCGAGCAGGTGGTTGCGGGTATGTTGGCTGAGGCTGGGGGTGGCAGTGGATCGAAATCTGAATCAACTACTACTACGGCTACCACTTCCACTACTCCTCCTGGCGCTGGTACTAGCGCTGGTTCAAGTAATGTGGGACGCATCGGGAAACACGCCAGCGCGCGAGCGTGGGCGACGGAGGCTATTTGGCTTTGGAGGAGGGGAGGCGGCGGGGATAGAGGATTGATCAAGGAAGGAGTTCTCAGGTCGAAGTAGTTAGCATTATGGGAAGGATATCGAGGATTTCTTTGGTTTCACATTGCACTTGTCGGCGATGCACGGAGGTCTGGAACAAAAACCTTCTCTCCACGCTAGAGATTTACATGGTGTGGCAAATCAGTTAACTACACACGGGGGTTGACCAACTCACAAGAGGTTGCAGGCGTGGTTCCCACAGCTTAGTTATCAAGTTAGGCGTTCAAGACCTGATAACTTCTGCCACGTGGATTAGAATTGTTTGAGATTGGGTATTGGGATTTCCATTCAACTTTTAGTGTGTTGGAAGGGCCTTTGTTGCACTGCTCCGTGTATTTTCGAGCCACTTCTTAGCTGTTTCTGTCGGCTTCTCACATTTTGCATCTGGATTACGGCGAGGAATGTTTGCTTTCGAGCGCATATCATGCTGCATTTGGTCAGCTCTTCGCGCCTCCGGCTCAGAGATTCGACGAACATGGCCAATCCGCGCTCTAGATACCAGCGTCAAAAAAGAATTCGCCGAGAGGTTATGCGCATATTTCAGTCGCATGCAATCGGAACACCAAATCTTTTAACTGAGCATGGGCATTTCAACGCCATGGTATAGATGCCCAGAACTCCAACGGAACTACCCCGCTATTTGACTGCGAAGTCTTACACAAAACTAGGGTCGAGCTTCATGGCTTTATTGAAGATTATACACCTACATATTGCCCATCCTTACATCGAATCCTTAAATACAATCAATCATTCTTGAATGTTGAGAGATCATGAACATCAAATAGAGGTCTTAGATGTGATGTGTGTGGCAGTTAGTAATTACAGGCACTTTTCAGATAAAGTCATTACTTACCAACACCCATCCCTCCCTCCGGGAACCCTTTCTCTCACCACCACGGTCCACATCTGAAGCGTTGTATTCTTTGTCGAGTGACCCTAATTTGCAGAAATAACCCTACAACGCAATGGAAAAGGAGAAACCTTAAGATGCTTGCCTGGCCCCTTCTTGTGCATCGCCATAGCAGGATGCTTTTTGGTAAAACCTTTAAAGTCAATATACAGCGTTAAGGCCATTTTCGCTGATCGGCGACGAATGTCCCTAAACCGGTTAGCGTAATTCTTTCTGGGCCCGATAAGCTTAAATTAGACCCAAACCTTAAAAATGGAGGAGCCGCCTGCGAGGCGATCTTTTGCCTATTTTTTTCTAAAAATCACAACCTCGCCCTCTCCTTCTCATGCTCACTCTCACGTACAACCACCCCCCTAACACCATTCCTTTCCTGCTCCTTCAGAACCCGTCTCAAAATCTTCCCACTCGTACTCTTCGGCACCGCATCCGTAAACTCGATCTCTTCCACCCACTTAAACCGGACCTTCCTCTCCCTAACATACTCCATCAGCTCCCTCCCAACACCCTCTGATTTTTCAACGCCCGGTATGAGCACAACGTACGCCTTCGGTCTCTCACCCGCATAGTCGTCCATTTTGCCCAGCACCGCTGTATCAGAGACATACGGATGGCCAAGGAGTAAATCCTCAAGTTCGGCAGGCGCAACGGCGATTCCCTTCACCTTGATCATCTCCTTGATCCTATCGACGATCGTGACTAGGCCTTCCTCATTCATACTGCCAATATCGCCCGTGTGGAAGAATCCGTCCCCACCGAAGGATTCGGCCGTGGCGCTCTCGTTGCCGAGATAACCCATGGCGATCTGTGGGCCCTTGGCAAGGATTTCTCCAGGTTGGTTATAGCCCAGTTCCTTCCCCTGGTCATCGACGATTTTGATTTCCGTGCACGGGATCAAATCGCCCACTGTGGTCGCGTACTCGTAGCCATAGTACTTAGGAGAGTGGGAGGTCAGACAGCCGCACGACTCTGTCATGCCATATCCTTGTCTAAACCCGGCGTCGGGGAACCTCTTCGCGAGCAATTGGACGACTTCTTTGCTCAGTGGTGCGGCGCCGCAGGATATGCGTTTGATGGAGGAGAGATCGTATTGGTCTACGATTTTATCTTGGATGAATCGGATGACGATTGGCGGGACTAGGATTAGTTCGGTGATTTTGTATTCCACGATGGACTTGAGGGTGAGTTCCATGGTAAATTGTGGGAGGAGGATGACTTCGTCGTTTTGGTGGATGGGGCTATTGCAGAAGCGGTTGAGGCCGGTGACTATTGCATTCAGGAAGCGGGGATAGGTGGGGCTGCAGTTAGTCAATATGCAAGATATATTGTTGACACCTAGCTATCGGGCGGCGTATGATGTGGGGAGACTCACTGTGAAACAGCGGTAAAGCACCGAGAAACGTTTTTGGTTCGCACGGAGTGATCGCTTTCATCTGCAAACACTGGGCCATTACATTGTGATGCGAAAGCATGACCTGTGATGGAGAGTTAGCAGAGCCACCCCACCCCCGCTTCGAATATCTTTAGCATATCTCACAGCCTTCGGCAATCCAGTTGTTCCACTGGAAAAGTTCAAAAAGCCGCAGATATCCTTATTTGTCTTGCTGGCCGGTATCGTATATGGGGGAATCTGGCCCTGCTCGCCGTAGCCTTTCCCGATCTCTTGCAGGTCCTTGAAGGTAGTGAATCCCTCTACGTTTCCTTCGAGTAGAAAGATATGTTCTCGCAGAATTCCAGCAACCTTAGCAGCAGCCACGGCAACCTTCAACGAGTTCGGGCTTGTCATGAGATATTTTGTCTCCGCCTTCGTGAGGGCATATGCCATTTCCTCAATGTTGTACGCTGGGGAGGCCCCAGCCACCTTACCACCTATAGCAAATTAAGAAAAAAAAGGCAGCTTCAGTGAATGTACTAGCGTGAAAATGGGCCTATGTAATATATACATACCCGCCCTGAGCCCCGCAAACATAGCTACAGGATACCAGATTGTGTTCTGACTGAAGAGTGATATGGTGTCGACTTCCTTCATGCCATATTTCCTCACCAAAGCCGTGCTTGCGTAAGTTGCGGCTTCCTTGACTTGTACCCAATTGACGCGTTCCTTTGTAACCGCATTGGTATATCCCGCCAGCTCGTGCGGCTGGTATTTGTGTAGGACCGAGAATTGAGGCGATTCGAATAGCCACTGCCATACCGTTATATTTGTGGGAACTGCGGGTTTGCTCTATTAGTAAGAATGGATAGGAAATAGAAAAGTAGGGGCAAGCGAAGAAAGCACATCAGATAGGCTGAAGATGTGGAAATGTTGAAAAGCCAGAAACCCGGGATTCTATCCCCTTATATGCCTACCATCGATCTCAGGATGTCTTGATCTGAACGTCATTTTCCAAAATGCAGATAGCCGATTCTCTCACACCATGAAAACAAACATAAATCAAAAAACAGGTCGATTTAAACGGTCTATATCGCTATTTCTATGTATTTAAAAGGAGTTAACTCTCATGGAACGGCTATATCGTTTCCTAAGAATCTTCAGAATTCGGCTCTCTGCCGATTTCAGACCTTTCGGCAATGAAAGGCTGCGGGGTCGGTTCGGTACTGCAAGCATACAGCCGGCCCTCGGGAACACGATCTGCGAATATCCTCAGGAATAGCCGGATGGATGAAATTTCACATAATTCTTTGTCCTCGCTCGAATGCTTGACATGAAATATATTATTTAAAAAAAATTTGATGTCGAGTATACCACTTCTGGAGTAAGGGGTTGTGCGGGTGCGCAGAGTATACAACCTAGGCGATGCGGATTAGGAGATGGTCCAGATATAAATAAAGTTCACATTGCCGACACGAATGATTGTGCATACACTCATTCAATCCACTGAAGAAGGTGTGAGCACGTTGACTCCGCTCCTTTGGGGCTATGTGCCTCAACTGTCGGAATGGTACCTCGGATGAATATGTCGGAAAACATATGAATCTCATGTGTATCAAGATCTGCTTCTTATATTATCCGTACACTATCTATCCTCTCTAATTGCATACAAAATATAGGGCTATTTATAGGAAGACGAATGTGCGAGCCAAGAAGCTAGCATTAGCGAGTAAGTTATTAGACGAGCAATTGTAGTAGGCTGATGATGATAAGAAAAATACGATGTTGGTGGCATTTAGTCTGCACTACTGCGTAGGTACGGCAACAAATGTGTCAAATGGGTAGTTAACTAACTAGTTAAATTATTTCGGCATAGCCTCGTTTTTGGTAATACGTTAACAAAAACTTGTTCCATCTTCAAGAGCGGACAAGCACGTAACAGGGTAATATCTCGAAGCCATTATTAAGCTGGGTGAGGTGTCCTGTAGTTATCTACTCTACTTACGTTAGTTAGTTATCGTTTAATTAATCTCGAAGAGTTTCGGCACACTTCCCCTCTACAGGAAGCAATATTCAATTAGCACCCACCAATGCAAGGATTGAACCACCCTGTCTGGGCTTGAAGCTTATGATCTCCAAAATTGTTCTGAACTTCCCGTTTGTCACTCTCCATTCCAGTCCTATGGTTTTCCTATTACCGTTATGGCAGAATTATCATCAGACGAGATTGCTACGGTAGAGATATACCCTTTAAGGAACTCACTCGATCGGGTGCGTGGCTTTCTCCAAGGAGCTGCTGAGCAGTCTCATGGTGGCGCTGCTGATGGCCCTGATCAAACCTACCAAAAGGCAATATCAAAAGCCCTGATTGCTTTGATGGATGCAAAAGCGGCTTATAACCTTCGTCCGCCGATAAGCAGGTTAAATATCATTTCAGAGCTGTCGAAACTATTGACTTGCCTTCGGAAGGCAACTATAGCCATGATCATTACCGACCACTTGTCCAACTCATCATCCAGAAAGCACCTGACACTGATATCTGGAAGGCCGTCTGCAACCTCATCACCACTGTCACACATGCTGAAAAATCCACACCTCCACCTAGGCAATCTTTACCAATCTTACAAACGCCGCGCTCGCGAAACACCAGCAGCCTTGCCAACTCGTCGGATCTCCAAGGAGATATTGACCGTGTCCTGAGGGAGGAGCTTTTGGAAGATCTCCATGCAGACGTCCCTGGCTTTTATGCAGCTTACTTTGATGACATCGAAGGTCTCGTCTCGACCGCGCAGGCTATGTTTGAGAACTACAAGACTAGCGATAGCCCTCTCTACCGCGAAAATGGATGGAAGGATTGGCCTGACCATGCGGACGAAAAAACTGTACTGGAATGGCTTACTGAAGTCATCAATCAGCTTGTGCAGTTTGCAGAAATTCATGACCCATCTCGAACAGTTGTCCGCCGACACTTAGCTCAGCCCGCTCAACTAGTAGCCGGATCTACTGCAAAGCGAAAGCTTGATATAGGCTTTGTGGATGACCCTCATGCCATGCTGGACAAGAGATACGAGTGGTCGCAGATCCTGGTACCAGGAGAGCTGAAGAATGACCGAAAGTATGACATCCCTTCTGGGGCGCGGCTTGACCTGGCAAGGTATGCTCGAGAGGTGCTATCCGCGCAGGGCGACCGCTGATTTGTTCTTGGGTTCACCCTGTGTGGACCACTCCTGTGTGTTTGGGAATTCGACCGTTGCGGCGGGATTGGTTCAGGGGAAACAGACATCAACCAGGATGGCCTTCAGTTCATCACAGTGATCCTGGGGTTCCTCTTCATGAACCGACGGCAGCTCGGCTTCGACCCGACTGTTGTCACAGTGGATGGTCAACGCTGCATCGAGATTGAGCGCGATGGCAAGAAGGAGCATCTGGTGATTGATGGGGTGATCCTGCGGGCACATTGTGTCGCGGGACGAGCCACCACCTGCTGGAAAGCGCATCGCCAAGGGGACGAGCGGATCCTGGTGGTCAAAGACTCCTGGCAGTACCTGGAGCGCGATGAGGAAGGGGAACTGCTGCGCGAAGCAATGGAGAGTGGAGTCACGAATGTTGCTCGATATTACTTTCACGAAACTGTCCAGGTGGACGGCAAGGACGATGATGTGCGGACCATTCGAAAGGGTCTAGAGGCCCCGAAACCCAAGCAAGGTAGCTTGCAGGTGGCCCTAAGAAGGAGTGCATCCAATAGAGGCCGTGCCAGCCAAAGCAGCGGCATCGGGCGGAAACGATCTTCCGATTGCGTCGATACGGTGTTTCCCCCTCCCCCCAGCAAGCGCACCCAGTCCACCTCGCCAATGAAGCGTCCCGCGGGCAGCCCACTGAATCGAGTGCATCGTCGTGTCATTGTTCAAGACTACGGGAAGCCTATCTACGAAAGCAGTTCAAGAGTGGCTCTACTGGTCGGAATGGAAGGCTGCATTGTAGGGTACGAATCCCTGTACTCCAGCGCCCGGTTGATCCAGAGTGATATCTCACCACGAAATCTTTTGATCAATGAGAATGAGGACAACCCTTCGTGGCGATCCTTCCTGATCGATCTCGACCTTGCCATCCGAACAAAACGCGATGGGTTCTTAGGAGCGTGAGGCAAAACTGGCACTAGAGCATTCATGGCAATCGGTGTCCTGATTGGGGAGGAGCATTGATTCATGCATGACCTTGAGTTCTTTTTCTGGGTACTCTTCTGGATCTGCATTCACTACGAAGCGCCGGGGAAAGGGAGGAAGGTGAAGGATTTTGAAAAGTGGAATTATATGAGTACAAGAGAACTGGGTGGTGCCAAAATCGGAGCTATAGCTGATGAAGAGGTATTCCTTACAATCATGGATGACTACTTCACTCCATATTACCAGCCATTGTCGTGTTGGGTCAACAGGCTACGACGGATTGTATTTCCAAACAATGGACGATGGAAGAGAACAAATTCAAAATTGGGCTCAGAAATGAGGAAAATACTTCAAGATGCACAACGCGACCTAAAGGTCATAGGTTAGGATATACGGCCAATTTTACTTCATCTGATACTACTGTAAATGTAGATACCTAACAGAGTTTTTAGATAATTACCATGTATTTAGTGATCATTTGTACCTCAAACAGACATCCTTTTTGTCAGGGGTTTGGCATGGGCAGAGGCCAGTGGTTGTCAGTTGCTCTATGAGCTGTCTTGTTGTATCTTTCCAGTGCATCCTCTTTGAACCTTTTGAGCTTGGCAAGGTTTGGCCTCTTCAGTGACTTTGTGTGAAATTCCTTGACCAGTTGCTTGCAACTTGCAACTAGGTAGCATCCAGGTAGAACCTCCCGGTGTTGAAATTCCTTCGAATCTACGGCAGCCTATAGTGACATTTGGGTCAAATGAGCAAGGGAAGAAGAAATAAGAACTCAAAATATCATTTGAATTCAATACCAAAATGCCATATATTCAGGAAGTAAAAATAACTAAACGGTGGATATTAAGTAATAAAGGCGCGCGACATAGTTAATAAACATATGACAGAAAGCCAAAACCAAGTGCAAATATGTTCAACCAAACATGCTACCCCTCCTCTCTCCACCCACTGGCAAAAGTCCCTCTCTATCCTCCAATCTTCTCACCCCTCTCAAAGAAGATTCTGATTCAAATGAATCTTCTCCTGCGGTGTCTTCTCAAACCGCATCGTAAACAACGCCCTGACCCAACTCCCCGCACGGCACAAATAATGCTTCATCAAACTCGCCCACTTGCTCGTCTTCCCCTTCGAACTCCTCACTCGCAGCATGTAATACAACAACACCGCCGCAAACACATTAAACCCAATATACGCCCACCCAAACCCGAAATTGCGCCAGCGGTTTGACCAAAATATCTCAGACGTCGCGAGGAACTGGTCCGCACTCCGAATGGGACAGTATCTGCATGCCTCCGTGGCGCCGGGGTTGAGCAAACGACCCGGTGCGCCCGCGGCGAGGTATCGTTCGAGATATTCCTCACATGTGGCGCCGCTAGGCGGGTCGAAGATGGCGAATTCGTTATCTGCGCACTGCACCTCGCGGTCATGGAGGCCTGTGGCGGCCATACCGCCGACGGTGTAGGTTAATGGGGAGACGCGCCACATGAAGATCCAAAACCCTGGAAGGGCTCTGGGAGGCTGCATGACGCCGTTGAAGACAAGGGCTAAACTGAAGAGGGTTGTGGCAATGTGTCCTGCAGTTTCTGCATCAGGGAGACCGGCGATTACCATGTGAGCGAAGGTAGATGTGAAGATGAAAAATTGCACGCAGTAGAGGATGAATATGCCTTGCTGCTCGGCCGTTTGGTTCTTGCCGAAAACCGGGAAGTAGAAGGATGCCCAGACGATTATTCCAAGGAGTATTTGATAGGGGATTTCCACGATGATGTTTGCGAGTAGGAAGGCTTTCCAGCTGTATGCGCGCGATGGTCTTTCGCGGACTTCGAAAAGAGACCGTTGGGTAACAAATAGGGGCATTATCTAGAGAATTGTGAGAATTTCGCCAAAATATTTACGCAACTAACAATAGCGGCGTGAGGTTAAATACCTGTTGGACAAGACTAGTAAAGATGGTCATCAACATAAAAATCGAGAAAACCGTATTTTGAAATCCCGAAGAAGACGAGTTTTGTCCATAGAATGAGAAGCCTCTGTGGTAAACATTAATATATGGAAACCGAATGGCCCATCGGGATCTTGAAAGTGCACCACTTACATGAAGACAGCAGACATAAAACCCAGCAAAAACTTTCCCCAGACGTATGTCGGCGTCCTCCAATATTGTTGAAAAACTCGAAGAGTAACATGGTATATCTGTGATGTCATGGGCATGGCAAATTCTGTTATCGAGGGCTCCTCCTCTGGCTCAGAAGCAGGTTCCTCCTTTGTCCTCTCTGCATGTATGCGATCCAGCTCCTCTTGAACTTCCCTCGCTTGTGGACTAGCTTTCCACACTTCTGGCCAGTCCTGCGTCGATTTACCGCTGGGCCCCGCTCCCACAATGTTCAGCATGTATTCTGCTGGGTTCTCATCAGGGCCACAGGGTTCAGCCCCGTGATCTGTAAAGTATTTGAGCATGATCTCGGAATTTTCCCCGATGTCCCCAAAGTAGACAGTCTTGCCGCCATTTGCCAGAAACAGTAGTCTATCAAACTCCTGAAACAAGATTGCGGACGGCTGATGGATCGTAGAGAGCACAGCTTGGCCATTGTTGGCGAGCTTTCGGAGGAAAGAAATGATGGCCCATGAACTCTGCGAATCGAGGCCGGAAGTAGGTTCATCAAGGAAAAGTAGAAGTTGTGGTTTTGCAGCTAATTCAACACCGATGGTGAGAAGCTTTCGCTGCTCTACATTGAGACCTTCGCCCGGATTGCCGACAACTGCTTCAGCAAAGTCTTCCATGTTCAGCATCTTGATCACATCCTCCACAAATTCGTATTTTTCAGCCTTTGAAACAGTCTTTGGCTGTCTCAGCATGGCAGAGAAGCGAAGCGCCTCACGGACTGTGGTCGTCTCAAGGTGAAGATCCTGCTGTTGGCAGTAGCCTGTTTTCCGCTGGAAGGACCGGTCGAGTGGCCTTCCATTAACAAACATATCCCCGGTGATAACGCCCATGGAAATCCGCTGTGCAAGTGCGTCAAGTAGTGTCGTTTTACCTGCACCAGAGACGCCCATCAATGCCGTGAGAGTGCCCGGGCGGACCCATCCAGAGACGTGGTCAAGTAGCCTCCTCGGCTCCCCTTTAATTGTGATGTCATAGACGACGTTTCGCCAAGTAAAAATGTCAGTTTGGGGGGGGAGAACCTTGGTGGTATCTTCCCCGTTGGCTCCATTCTGAGGAGCAGCAACAGCAACGTCATCCGGACGGATTACTTTGCCATTTTCCTCGTCCTGCTGTTCTAACATGTATTTAGGAACGTTCCCGCGTCGGAATACTAAGTAATCTGCCGATGAGCCTGAGCTGGTGTTCATCTGTGTCGCAACAAGGTAAAGCACGTAAAAGAAGCCCTGGAAGGCGCAGATGAAACCAAGGTTTCTCCAAAGATGCGAATACTTATAACCATATTGTGATTCAACCCATGCGTCGCCGGACACAGACCTTTCACCCGGTACGGCACCGGCAATTGGGCATTGAAAATTATCCCCCTGGCCGTAGGGCGGAACGATATCTGCGCACGCGTAACGTTGATTATGCACTTCATTTACTAAGATGGCTTCGAATGCATATGCTACTGGGTTGATCCAGCTGATCCATTCGAACCATGGGTGCCTATGTTCACGGTTAGCCTTTGTGATATAACCACTCCACCCAAACAGAAACAACTGAGCAGGAGATTGAGATCAAATTCAATAAGTCAAAGCTGTACTTACATATAGGATCGCTGAATAGTGAAACCGGTATATATGACAATTGCCAGCACCATTACTCCCGCGAACGCGAGTGCCTGGGAAATAGTTTTTGTTGCGGCGGCAAGCGTTCGGAAAATCACAGACATAGTCAACATAGTGATAAACGTGAAGAGGAAGAAAATGAAGAAATTTCCAGGTTCCCTCCTCAGGTCACCGAGGAAGTAGATAATAATGTTGAAGACAGTGCTTATGACGAACTTTATAGGGATGTCAGCGACTATTCCTGCGAATGCTTCCACCCAGGCGTAATAAAAGGCGAAGGATACATGCTTAGAGACGATGGGCCGTTGGGCATCTTGTGAAGTTAGTAGCTGTGTTACGTTTGGGGGCAAGCGATGTGAAACTTACAGAGCCTAAAGCATGGCGTTAGTAAAAAGTTGCTTCGTAGACAGGAGAAGCGGGTAAAAAACTTACGTATTGATTTCGGATATAGAAAGCAAGGCATTTAGTAAAATAGCGAAGAATAGGACCGAGCCTTTTGAGAAGAAACTGCTGGTAACTTGTGGCGTATTGAAATATAGCGATCCAATAATCAAAGACATTATTAGCTGCGCAGCCACTCTGGATATCGTTGATGCCTTGTCATTCCATAGGCGTTGGTAGGCACGGATGGTGCACAGCTTCACTTGCATGGCCATCGAAATGGTATATGGAGACTTTGGGCGGACGTGCTTCGCTTGGGCCTGCTGTTGCGCTTCACGCAATTCTCCCAAAGCTGGCCCACCTATGGGGTGTTCTTTCTCGCTTTCTGCTATTTCAGCCTGCATGTCCTTGAATGCCTGAGATTGGCGCCAGTATGCTTCAAACTCCTGCGCAGTCCGGGGAACTTTGGACTCGAACCCTTTCCGAACTCTTCGTTCGATAGGGTTCGTCACGGACGTGAGAAAATCGCCAGTTGTTTGCCGCGGAGGGCAGTACCATCCCATGTCTTCGAAGTATTTCTTCGCAGCCCTAGCAGGTCCGAAGTATATTTGATGTCCTTCATAAATAACAATGGCTTTGTCGAAGATATCGTAGATGGCCTGACTTGCTTGATAAATGGCAACGGCATGTGTCCCTCCCGTAACATCAGCCCCGACTCGCAACGCTTGAGTGAACTCAAGGGCGGTGGCAGCATCCAATCCTCTAGTTGCATTGTCCCAGCAGGCCAGGGGCGCACCAGACAATGCAAGCTCCGCAATACTAACGCGCTTTCGTTCACCACCGCTGACACCTCGCACATAATCATCGCCGACCTTGGTGTTGACTGTGTGGCTCAAGCCAAATATAGCCATGACAACTTTCGTTATATGACGGGCAAATCTCTTCCTAGTCATTCCCATGACTCTGGCAGCTGGTGTCCGACAAGAAGCGGCAAACTCCAAGGTCTGTCCAACGGTGAGATGAGGGAAATGATTTTCGTCTTCCGCACTATAGACAGCCTCCCCTCGAAATTCTTTAACGAAGGTCTTTTGGGGAATACCGTTATAATGGATCACTGTGTCTTTTCCGAGAATAAGGTTGTGCGTTTCGCCGCAGATAGACTTCAAAAACGTACTGCACCCACTCCCAGGTCGACCTAAGACAACAAGCATTTCGCCTTCCCTGAGCGTCCCATTGAAATCCTTAAGAATTCGCTTCTGAGTTTTCTGGCCGATACCGAAGGTTTCGCGAAACCGGATAGGAGCCATGAGCGGAGTAGAAACCGTGCTCTGCAACTGTAATGCAGAACCAGAACCGTAAACACAGAGATTTTTGAATGTAAGTCCCGTACGGCGTCTCTTTATGCCCTCCTCCTCCATCAATCGCATCAGCTTGCGAGTCCATTTGAAGAAATCGAATTGTGGATTGGAAGGGTTTAGGATAGCATCCCCTAGCTGAAGGCCAGTCACAGTATCTCTTCTGTCCAGGTCACCCGTTAGGGGATACTGTTCATCATGGGGGAAAACGGATGCTATTCTTGAGAGCTCTGGCAGGCTATCTCTGGTTAACGACCTGACGAGTTGGAACCTAGAGCTCTCTTCGTCATCGGGAGTGGATGAATCATCGCTATTGGATTCATTATTTACGTCTTCTTCGTATTCCGCAATCTGGGCATCCCGAGCTTCATGGGCGGGGAAGTTCGACGTTTCCTCCGGCATAGGTTTTGCAGGGGGGATTGTAGGGTGTGCCAGGAGTCCGGATCTGGTGGAAGACGAACAATCGGAACAATCAGGCAGTTTGGAAGGGTGAGATGTTGAATCGACATGTGTATGTTGTCAAGCAATGGTAGACTTTTACCTACAAAATTTTCTTCGACATATGGCTCTTAAAAGCTTGAGAACGGGGGCGATATAAAACAAATTTAGCACAGGTAAGGAACAGGCCCATAATCCGACGGCCAAATCAGGTGAGTGTGAATTGCCCCCTTTTATATGGTTACCATGGATCGAACTCATCATGATTTCCTTCGCAAATAACGCTGAAACCAGTGGTGATGCTGAACCGAATACGCTGGAGCTGTTGGTGATGTCACTATTATTATTGCAACACGCCTTTTCGAATAGTTAGTTACGGCTAGTGGGGCTGGCCACGGACGGATCCATGTGGCTGAGAATGTAGAATAAGAATATAATCAAGTGGCATACAGATAGATACAAGGTTCCAAGGCTTGACATTCCTGCGCATGCTTTAGTTACGTGTAACCGTGCATGTCAAAACTGTAACAATAATAAACAAAGCAAAAAGTAAAAAGAAAAGTTGAAAAAGAGGGAAAAAATATGTTCTATGATGTCAATAACGAGAGAAGGAATTTAAGGCTAACTACGGAGTAACTACGGAGTATAGATAGTTATATCTAACGTAGCAGATTTTCTAGCATGTGATAAGAGAATTATATCATATTCCTTTAAATGTGCATCCGCTCCCGTACCGTACTCGGGTTGCTAGAACCTTATTATTCTACGTATCGCACGCTTGTATAACTTGTAACTAGCTTTTAAATCTATTCGTTTTGAAACTGGGTAAAAACAGAACTAGCCTACATCAGCTAAAATCGAAACTCCGTGACTCAGCATTGCAGGAGAGGTTCTGTATATATATCGAGATAGTAAGTAATTGGACAAGTTTTCATTTAAATTTCTATATGAAGTGGCATTGGTTTTAAATTGAGGTAAAAATGTCAGCGGGTATAGGTGGCTAGTACATACAATATGACAAGATTGAGCGTCCATAGTGAGATACTCAGGAGCCCTGCGGAAGTCTTTCCAAGATTATCAGGGTTCTATCCAGGAACCTATCAAATATTATTATAGAGATTAGGGAACTAGTGAGCAGACAGGGTTGTTGGAGGTGTAATATTCAGCCACTGATTATTTCTCATCGATCTAGAATCATGGTGCACACCTCGACAGGTAGTTTACGCTGATATTCCATACTACTAGCTCCTCCTAAACACGGTCCCGCAGAACGGTTGCATGTGCAGCCTCCGCAGGGTATAAAACTAATTCCGCTAGAAGGGATTGCGCTTGATTCCCTTGGCTTGGGAGAGGACTCGCACATATTGGCAGACAATACTTTGTGAGCTAATAAATGCCTTGCATATTGCGCGAGCTAGTCATCTACGCGGTTACAAGAAAACGAAAGGAAAACAAGACTAACTCAATCCCAATGTGCAGCTCCCCCTCTACTCCCTCATGGTCATAGGCGCCTACATGCTCTTCCGCCTCGGCTGTGGCGTCTGATCAGTCAACAACAGTTGGAATTTTCAATCAACAGATGTCAAGCCTGGGGCTGTTCCTGCTAAATTCTTCATGCCATACAAAGAGTTAGTCAAGGGGAAAGGAAGGCTGCTGGAAGCAGGAGAAGAACTTTGGTATGTAAGAAACTGACCTGTGAACTGTGATCCATTATTTGGGCTTCTTGGTCTGGCGGATTTTAAGCTGCTGGAATGAACAAAATGTCATTCACTCAGTGTAAAATATTGTTCATTTTATTCGAGAAAAGAAGCAAAAATAAGAATAAGAATTGAAGGGAAAGTATTTGAGTGATGACCTGTTAGTCAAATGTGGTGTCATGGAGCGGGTCCCCTGCTTAAGAGAAGTTGGCTAGTCAGATGTGGGCTATCTCTTGCACTTACTGAAGCATTGTCATCATCCCCATGCCGAGATCCATATTCAGTATCATCATCATTCATCATCTACCTTTGGATAAGGGAGTTGTCGCGTTGAATCCAAGCTGCTTGAGTTTGATTCATCAACAGACATCCAATAAGAACAGGAACAATGTAGAGCCTCTGTGATGATGTAACAGCTCTCTAAATGCTATCTCTACAGGGCAACTAAATTCCCACCGTCAAAGGCATTGCCAGAGGAGATTAAACCGAGCACAAAACGGCGTGAATAGTGAATGGCTAGAATATCTCTGCCATATCTTCATAGATCGAGCCACGCGCTTGAGGAACTGTTGTATCTTGATATATGGATCTGAGTCCTGTGGCATATGAAGCCTTCAATGGCACTTGAATCATCAATAAAGCTGATATCAAGTTTCCCTGTCACAGTAGATCACAGTAGATCTCCTTAGAGGCTGAATGAGCTGTACATGAGGTCTTCAGTTGACTTTCTGAGCTGCAATATGTGCCTCCGAAAACAGCACAAGTTCATAATAACATCAGCTCAGCTTAGCACCTTCTTTCCCACTCCACACTCTGGCCAGTTCTTTGAGGGATCATGCTTTCTGTTTAAAGATTTAGGTTGTTCGAAATCCACTAATCCCCTGAACTCAGTCTGCTATCCCAGTTCCCATGCCGTATTCCAAAACGCGATATCAAATGGTGGCCTGTCTAATGGATTGGATGGCTCATCTCATCGGTTTCTCATGGATAGTTTGTGCCTTCCTTTTCCTGCCATCATGCATCAGCCTGTGCAGAATGATGGCTCCCATCCGCCGCAGTGTCAGCAAATATGTAGCCACGAAAGACAGCACTGAAGAAGACCACGCTGCATCGAGTTGGTATACACTTAGGTGAAATTGAGAGGGTCCACGGCTAGCGAGTTTATAGCGGCAAGGGGTGCGCTAGACCACATCGGGTGCCACCATTTAGACGCCAATTATTATTATTGTTATGGTGATTGGCAGATAGCCTTTGCTTCAGCGCGGGGGATTTAGCGACAAGCAGAAGCTTTGGCTTGGGCAGTACGGAGCCTCCGACCCAAGAGCTATGAAAACGGTCTCTTCCTCCGCTTCCTGACAGCAGTTTTATACTTAACCCCACAAACATTATCATCTCTAACTTACCGAGCACTCTCGGACTAGCCACGTTGGCAGATATCATTTACCAGCTCCTGAGTGTGCGAAGAGAACGGGCAGGTGATGGCCAGCTTGACAGCAGAATTATTCCTTTCCATCTCTTCATATAGCTACCAAATACCTTGCTATTCATGAAGACTTTGCCTCTACTTGATCCTTTTGATCTATGTGCTCTTTGTCTGTCCATTACGGAGCCGCCTTTCATATAGCAGAATCTAGTTTGCAATAGGCATTGTTACCACAATCGTCCTCACTCCGAGATTCTACAGCAAGTCTCCCAATAATTACACTCAGTATGACTATCGAGATAAGCCCTTTAACCAAGGAGGACATTCCTGCTGTTGTTGAGATTGTCCAAAAGGCCTTTGAGGCTGACCCTTATTTCCTCTGGGTCTTTGATGCGCAAAAGGTGCGTACCCACGTCAATATATAATATGTTCCGACAGCGTGTTGAAAGAGTGATTCGTCGAAAGAAACTTCCCCCAACTGCTCAAACACCACTGGCTCCAGCTCTTTTTCACACGACTCACGCCCCCTACTAGAGAATGATGATATTCCACATCCTAGGAACAGTATTTTGTCTTTAGTACTAACCTTTAATTCAACGGCTTGCGGTCCGCGGGAGATACACTTCTGTCCGCTACTAGGTCGATCCATTTCGCTCTCTTCATTGAACAGTTCTCGAAGGAAAGAAACGCAGCATCCCTCACAGCCCGCTGTTTATGGGGTATCAACAATGGTCTATTCTACGTTGCCAAGGAGGTACCATCATCGAATGGTGATCAAGCAGGGTCTGTCGGACGATCCAAGAAAGATGCAGCTCGCATTATCGGCGTTGCGATGTGGCTTCCTCCCCACCCGCCGTCCGAACGAGAAAGCTGGTACTCGTACTTCCAATCTTGGATCTTAACCTTTCGCCAGATAGCAAACAATATCCGTTTCCGCGGGCACGGTGGTCTGAACGTCAAACGTTACTGGATCTGGAAGGATGCTCAAACTGCTATTCAAAGCGCCATCTGGGATGACCCACGTGGCTATTACTTTTGCAATGTCATTGCAGTTGCGGACGATGCGCGCGGAAATGGTATTGGAAGAAAACTGGTCGAGATTGTCACGGATAAGGCCGATCGGGAAGGAATGAAGTGCTATTTGGAAAGTTCCAGGGATGTACCGAATTTAGAGATCTATGGCCGAATGGGGTTCAAGTTTGCGAAGGAAATGGAGTGTCATGATGGGGAGGAAGTCTGCAAGGTGAGATACATGAACCTCTAGATCAAGCCTTCGTGTTGCCCTCGATGTTCGTGAATATGTTTAATATCCTCCTTTTTTAAGGCTAGGAGCTCGCATATTCCACCACAACATCATGACCCACTGGTTAGATGCTTGCTATCATGTCTTTTATTCGCTAACATTGCTTCCAGCTTTATTGTATGACTCGCGAACCAAAAACCGCGAATTGAACCGATGTAGTTCAAAGTAGGTGTGCGCTGAAGTGGTCAAATAGTTACAACTTCTTTTTCCTTTGAGGGCGAAGAGGCGACTCTTTATCAAAAATGCCTTTTGTATATAGATTCCTACTCTGCACAGTTATCAGCATAAGTGTTCTCCATAGTAGGTGAATGACGTCAATTAAAGCCAACATCCATTAGCTTGAATGCACGTGACTGTTGATGGCCAAGGCGGCCCCAGACAGGCTCAACAACATGATATCCAGAGACTAAAGAGATTCCTATGCGACGAAGAGTTTCAAATATTTTGGGTATGAAAACGTTTTCCTTGGTTGATTCTTCTCAAACACGAGCTGTTTGATATCTTGGCACCTGGTTGCGTTTTCAGGGGCTTGCAAAATCGCGCGACGCTTCTCTGACTCGACACCAGAGATCTAACGTTGCCGCGAGTCAGAAAGACAAAGCAAAAAAATCTAATAATTGCTGAATCAGTTCTTCTGGTAACTTATATTGCAAAGAGGTATCCTAAGGACATCTTACTCCCACTTTCGCGACTCCAAGTGTTTGAGAAGCCAGGCCTTGCAGAAATCAGAGCATGAGGGATGGGGGATTTGCAAAACTGATCAGATGACAAAAACTGCTTTTTTCGCCTACCAGAAAATATTTTCACCTCACATTGGGAAGAATTGAGATCTTCTATTGGTGGGTTCAAAAGAAAGTGGCAACAAACAGCATACATCCAGATCCTCAAACCTCTGGAAGGAATGAGTGCGCCAGCCAAAGATGCTATCTCCATTTGAAACCAGCCGTCAGCTTTGCGTAGGCGCCCTAGGCAATGAGACATGGGTTTTTTTTACTCCTTCAGCATTTCATGATGTTTGACTGCTATGGTGGTCTTTTATTCCCCTTATTTGGTCGCTAACAGCAGCTGAATCCGGGGCACCCCTTCTCCTGAGAGGGGACCATTTGTCGTACCGTGCATAACAATACCGGATCCGGTCTTGGGCAACATTTCTATCCCTTCCCCTCGAGTACCTGACTATTCTCTCTTTTCAATGTTTGGAATTTGTTCTTCTTTTCTCACTTCGATACAGACGGCCTTCAAGCCCCGGAGGAACAATAACAATAATGCCATTATCCTAAGGACGATATCAAAACAGCAATAAACCAGCGGAAGAAAAGAGGTATATAGCGAGGTGGAACCCCCTTGCATCAGTTAACGAAGTCAAATGTCCTTCCGCCCTTCTTCAGTAATATTGTTTTCACACAGGGACTTTAGCCATATTTTGGCTTTTGGCATTGAGTATACGCTATAGACTTGATTTACGAACCGTTTTTCTTCTATCCCAGCTGGGATCTGATTTTGTCGATCTAGTAGGCAGCTGGCCTGTTTACCTCGCTTTACTTACACGCCGTTCCGTGATAATTGGGCAGAAGGGACCGCATACTCATGCCGTTTACCGCCAGTTATCTGCTTTAAACAACGCAGACTCTTTTTTGGTCGATTTCAAGGGCGAAGGTTATCGAAGATCACAACTATGCCTTTGATAGTTGAAAATATGGCTAGTTTGATTGGGTCTATGGCCGATGAGGGAGATACTCTGAGGCAGCTCATATATCCTACAAAGAGATCAAGATCCAATAAGCACAATACATCTCCTCGAGCAACGGGTGTTACCGAGAAGAGGAGACGGAATGAGGTCGTTCGCTTTTTCATGTACCGACAGAGCAGGCAGAGCCATAGAAGGTTCGCCAGACTGCAACTTAGCGCACGTGAACCGGAATCAAATACACCCGGCCTCAAGGATAGGGGAGGGACTTGAATCCGAGACTGACAGCGAAGAAAGTCAGGATGATGAGGGCGATTTGGATGGCGAGGGTATCGACACCAGCGGGGATGAGAACGCGGGAGAGGAGGAAGAACAGCCCAAACCTACCACATTCAGTAGCGGAATACCACCTGCCGGCACCAGTCCCATCGAGTCTGTAAAGCCAGGAATCGACTCACCAGTAGCCTTGGTCTCCGGAACCATTAACCCATTACCACCTGCAAACACCAGTCCCAGCGAGACTGAAAAACCAGGAATTGATTCACCAAAAACCTCGGGTTCCGGAACCATTAACCCATCTCCTACAAACTCTGCAAATTCGTCTCCTTCAAAGGGCGGTTTGGATAGTAGTAATCCTACGCATCTCGCAGTTTTAATGACAGGGATAGTAGGTAAGCAAAGACAATCAGCCCACCTTCGGGACTTCCATTCAACTTTCATCTAACATTTTACTTGTAACTAGTTGTTGTCTTTTTTATATTCCTTGCAACCTGCGTAATGATAAGGCCTAAAAAGCAGCGGCATCCCGGAGGGATTTATAGTCGATATCAAGGCCTGCGTCTAAATCTCGGGCTTGCCTCGGGGTATCATAAAGCTCCCGTAATCAAAAATACTAGCATGAAGACCACCGGTAAACCATACTGGGATGTAGAATCAGCTTCGAAAAACCGTATACCCCTTCTGTCAGGTCGAAACTGCACAACACTGAAGAGAAACACACTTCTATATTTCGGAAAGCCCTCACTGGAGCAAAGTCAAGCATCCCTCACATCAAGCCCAGACCTAAATCTCTCGTGTTACGAGGCCACAATTCCGCTTTTGGGCTCCCAAAGGTTGTACCAGTCCATAAGGAATACAACCCCTAGCCAAGGCTCACACTGTCGATTCTCACAGGTCTCCGACTTTGCTTGCAAAGGGCCAAGAAAATGAGCACGCCCAGGATATTCTACCTTCGGGATTCACATCTAAGTTTTCACGGACGAATGCGTCAGCAACGAACACGCACACAAGATCATCGGTACATACACCGAATGCTTTACACTATACACCTAGAGTCGATGAGAGCGATGCGGTAACGGTACTTACAGAAGACACCGAACCTATCCGCTTCAGAAGCACGACGAGTTGGGTGTTGCAACAATAGGTCAAGAACCAGCATCACGCCCAATTGAACCCGGATAAGCCCAAACGACCACCTAGTGATATGGACTTCTCAATTTCGGAGGATTCCCATGTCCCAACTGGGGTTTAACCAGGCCTTGCAATATGAAATTACGTACACAAGCCTCACTTTTCAAGTTAAAGTTGCCCCTCGGGGCTATGTGGTTCTGGTCTTTTCAAGATGTAGCTTGAGGGCTCCAGATTCCATGTTTGTATCATCCACCGTCTTCCTACTAGTTACTCATTGGAATTGAAGATGCTGAACGAAAGAGAGAGGATCAGGTCAGATAGTACTTTGTTTGTCCACGCTTCGTTTTCCATCCATCAACACAGCTTATAGCGCAAGAAGCATATGCTTTCGTGATAATTTTCCTCTCCTTGTTTCCTTACTATTCTATTGATTTCGCGTCTATTCCGTTGCCTTTGAACAAAAGTAATGAATTGAGCACACTTCTGTAGCATTAGTATGTATGCACATTACATTTATGTAACTGGCAGCACTCAGACTGAAAATATAGGTTTGCTTTCCCCTTGCACTTGTATTGCAGGGTCCTAAAACAACAGAAACCATACCAGAAATGACTCTGAGCTGCTGTGATTTAGTATTTAAGACCAGTTTAAAGGAGCCTTGATTCACACCTTTAAATTCCCTTTCAGCTCCAACTATACATAAAGTGATGTTTATCTACTTGACAGGGAGATCATATAATCTCCTGTCTACGCCTGCCCAGTCAGCCAAGTGTTATATTGCCGATCTATGTATCGGCTTTTCAAAAAAAAAAAAAAAAAAAAAATATGCAAGTAAACGTCGCAGAAAAGCATAAAAAACTCCGTTTCCCTAGGCCACGGCCCTGAATTGTACCAGTAGTCCTGACTAATTGCACTCTTAATGCAGGAAGCAGGCCTCCGCCAGTGCTTGATGCTGAGATCATTTTGTGTCAATCATAGCCAATGCGCGCTTTCGAGCGAGCGCATCTTTTGTTTCTGATCAGCGTCTTACGGGATAATATGCAGAGGGATGCAAGCCATTTGTCCCCCTTTTCCGCGTTCTCTACGAGGTTGCAAACCTGGAACCCGCGATCAGCAGCCACTTTGGCCTACGCATAATTTATCGTACGATGTTAAATTTAGCAATAAGTGGCCGAGATCAGGCCCAAAGTATCTGGAACAAGCATGAAGAGCAGGCGAAACAAGCGAAGAATGTCCGTGCAAGAACCAAACAAGTTGAAAGGGATGAAGAGGCTTCAAATATCAATAACTAACAACATTAGCTAAGTTACCCCTTTATGCAAAACACAAACTCATATTCTCAACACCGATATATATATAAAAATATACTTCTGGGTATGAATGATATCCGTGATAGCTAATTGCTACAATAGAAGGTAATCATTATTATTATTGCAAATTGAACCATCACCAAATGTCAGTTGTCCATCCTTCTCTAAATAACTTATCTGATTGCTACGTTGCAATATTTGAGCAACTCGAAGGAGAATTTCAACGCTCAGGGGAGGGGAAACAACGCCTCCTGATCAGCAAATACTAAGAGCAATGATAGCTAGCCGCATCATTCGGCGTATAATGTAAATAAACGATAGGTTTATTGTCACCTCGGACATACGATTGCCAACCAACTGGCTGAAACGCTATCATATATTTCAATGCTGTCTGGTGGCCTCACTATACCTTTCTTACTACTACGCTTGTAACCGGCGAAGCCATGGAAAATACATATGAAATATTATAGATGATATTTGGAATTATCCATTTCTAGGTTTTCAGGAGCAACCAATTATTTGGCCAGCACGATCTAGCTAGACAAGGAAAGGAAGTGAATGAGCAGAATCAGAAATTCCCGCCTAAATTCGCTTCATCAAAACCATATCAGGAAGTAGATTCCAAGACCGCGTCTTTGAGGTCACTAATATAGCAAGTGATATAGCACAGCAGACAGCAGCGAGGTGTGCAAGAATGAAAAACGTTATTGGCGCGTAGGACTGTCCGAGAACAGCAACATCTGTGGTCGATAACATATCACTGGGGGAACAAACAGGAAGCCGCCCCTTCCGTTCTCTCCCCGTGTATTTCAAAAGTTGTTGGCACTCCATTAATGTGATGCCCATCCTTAGCGAAATAAGGTATCATTTGACAGAAGAATCGCCAATCAAGACGTAGCAATTCTTATTAATACTCCACGAGGGTATAAAGCTGAACCATATAGTGCACTTAGATTCATGGTAATATAGGACCCAGATTGAGGCGCCTCGCGTAGAGCGTTGTGCCAGCTCTGCCTGGATACAAGTGACCCCCCCCCCCAGCTCGCATCGGCCGGAGCCCCCATTAGTTCAAGGTCTTATTAGACTGTATCAATGTGGGCCAGACTGGTGCTTCTTGCATGCTTGTAACAAAATTTTGGGCCATGAAGAGTAGGGGGGTATAGATATAGGAGTTATAGCCTATCAGAGAATATTAGTCACTATACGAGGGAGGGATGGAGAAATGCGTTCCAGTTATTTTTTCTTAAAAGCAGACTCTATAGCTTACCGTTCGAATAGGCACGTTCTGATTACTCAAAAAATGGCTGGCTAGCAAGAGTAATTCGGTGACGTACTGGAGCAAAGAGTCCGGCCGCGCAAATGAGTATGAGGGTGTCTGGATGATAGCAATCGGCCCGCGTTCCGGCTCAACCATGATAAGGAATACTCGCAAGTTAAGATCGGTCATGAGCCGTGCAAATATGCTAGGGATATTGCGGGGGAACAGGGGTTATGGAGAATTTCCAACGTGACAACGTTTGATCACCGACTCCTTGCAACGCCCGAAGGCTAATGCAGTACGAATACATGTGTGGAAATGATGTATTAAGGACAGGGAAGATGCCACCAAAACAGTTATGACGAGTCAATAGGAACGAATGAAGCCAGGTATGTGCTATATGCGGGTCTCCGTCACTTCTCACCCCTTGAAGCGCGAAGAACCAGTCCAAACCACTAAAAACAAGAAACCCAAGAAACTCACAGACCATTTCTCCACCATCCTTTCCCTAGAAAACGCCCCTAGCCGCAAAATAAATAGGGAATTTAAATCCCAGCGAATGACCAGTGGGACTTTGCAGTCCGCGATAACGCCTCATAATGTATACCCAATGATCAAATGGAAAAATATTTGTGTCAACGACTACAAGGAGACCCCTGTTCAGATATTAATATTAACCCTTGTACAATGAAGGTTTATAAGGCATGGGTCAAACAACTCAAAAAGCTTGGGATTATGTAAAAGCTGAGAAGTGTTTCCCGATCGCGTCAAGCAGTCAAGGAAAAGACGAGATAGAAAAGAAATCGAGGTAAAAGGGAAGAGGGAGGCAAGGCAAAATAAAAAGTCGGCCAAGTGCATAATTTAGAAGGAATGAGTCGTACCTGGATAGTTGATTACTGCAATTATTAAAGAACATTCCGGGTAACAGTGTCTCCCTGTCTCGGGACGCATTGGAGGTAATGAGCCGGGTTGGAAAACGGTTGGTCTAATCCTAGCGTTTGCAAAGACGACATTGACCAACGACCACGATAAATCTTTCATGGGGGCTCCCGTCGCATCGGACTCCGCTAGATCCATCAGTCGAAATACGGAAGAAATGGTTTGCTGGATCCCGACAGGCGCTGTAGATGTAAAAGTTTTTGAAGAAGTTGCACATTGCAAGAAGTTCGATAGGCCAAGGGCGAGTTGAAACTTCATAGCTATTAGCAATTTGGAAGTCTCCATAAAGCACAAAAGGGACTTTGTCATACCTAAATTTTCGGAGGGAGAGGAGTGAATTTGTTGCAGTAACAATGCTAGAAGGTATCCTGTAGAAAGTGGGTATTCGAGGACATACCCTTCCCTCTTTGTAGGATCTTATAGAAGCATGAAGGGCAACGGTGCAACCTGGTTACACCTCAAGGTGGTCTCAAAATTCTCCATTGGCAGGAAACAAGAAAGGCAACCTTCACGGAATTGGCCAGGATAAATTAATCAGATTGCTGAAAGTCTATTTAAACAAGGCAATCTGAAGTTTCTGGAGTTTACAAAGAATATCATCTCCCGGTCGATCCAGTGGGGGTTGTCGGCGATCGAGAGGGACGGTGGCTAAAGATTGACGATCCAAGGATATGCCAGGGATGCCACGAGAAAAATGTGGCTGTTTATTTGTATTATTGCACGAATAATAAAAAGAGTTGTACAGCAATCGCGAAGCGGGAAAACCTTGTAGGGCTCCGGATAACAGGCATTATTAGCCCCACGGGGAACTGCAATGTACTCTTGCTATCTGGACCGCTTAAAGGCCGGAGAACTCAACACATCGAGTCATATAAAAATAAAGTTCGGCTGAAACCTCTAGGAAGTATTCAATATGTAAAACTTGCGCGAAGGTTTGTTAACGGCACGTCACATCGGCAAATTTAAACCGTAAACGCGAAGAGATTGAAGAATTTGATATGGACGACGATCAAGGGCATACCACATTGAGAACACCTGAAATGGCACAGATCACCATCTGAACAGACAACATCAAGTTGTGCATGCATATCGCTCCACAATGGGTCGGAACACTGGATCCCTCATTTTTCCCACTGTTCTTGTTCCGCGTGGCGTAAATCTCAAACGTGGTTAGAGTTGATTGAAGGTACATTGATGCCTTAAGATTAACTTCGACAGACCGATTAATACAGGCACATAAAAACATTGAAGCAAGCCAAGCGTCCGAACATACTTCTCGGACGGATAATAAATAACAGGGATTGTTTTTCATCCTTGCAGGAGCTATGATATCAAGATGTCCCAGCCTTGAGGGGATCTACAGCTTGCTGACAATGACAAGCCCAAACAAATGGCGTTGTTGGCTGACTAGATTTCTCTAACTTGAGACGCCAGGATCCATACATTTAGTTGTTTGAAGGCTTGGCCATAGTGGCACCGACAGGGTCGGTGTGTGGTCCTTCATTTTTGAAAAAGTCCTTGCGGAAATGAGCTGCACCCGTATTGACCGCAGAAGAGAGCAGCATAATGAAGGTGACAATTAACAGAGCGCAACGAACCCTATCCTGAAGGAACGAGCAGAAATGGTCCGTGATGCCAGACGCGCCAACACGACATCATTCAGCATCTAGGCATCTATCACGAACAGGTTGTTGTAAAGTAGGTAGTGATACGATACTGAAGCGACGCGGAGTCGTTTTAAACTTTAGAGGCACTAGTCCACATTTAGAATAGGTTCTATTTTTGGGGCTCGCTGAGCAAAAGCGCAATATTTGTCAGACCGACCCGTAACTCGCTGCCCCAAAATAGCAATTTCCAACGTCAACCTTGAAACATCGTCCTACCCACGCTAATCGTCTTCCAATTTTCTATCTTAGTCGTTCATTGCCAACGTCCTTTGTTATTATCGACAGGACGGATTCTAGCCGAGCCGTAAAGTCTGTAATCTGGACGCAATGACCCTCTAGGTCTGACCTCTCTTTGCTCTCTATCCTCCTGTGCTGTCACCCCGCTTGCCGTTTCTCCTTGACACCTTTGGCGCCTTCGTTAACGCGAATATACCCTACTACCTTCTCATTTGACTGAAGTGGCACGCGGGTCGACGATCCGCTCCAAGTAGACAATGGGCTTCGGTGACTTTGATTTCATATGTCGGCAGGCATCGATCCCTCTATGCTCTTTGGTCGGGCCTCCCTCAACGGTGACGAACGGCGCACGGGGCTATCTAGCCAACTGCTACTCCAGGAATATCGAAGTCGCAAATACGATCATCTTTCAGGGAGCTACTGGTGTTGCGCATATTGCTGCTCTGGTAATGACGGTGATCATGGTAATCCATGTACGGTCGAAATTTACGGCTGTGGGTACGTATGAAACTTGCCCGGAAATTGAGAATGGATGATCTAGATGACCATATGATTCTAATACGGATTTGGACTCGTTTTTTTAGGTCGAAAGGAAATTATCACGTTCTTCTACCTTTACATGGCCTTGACGATGTTTTCGCTTGTCCTTGATTCCGGCGCTATTCCCCCTGGAAATGCTGTCTTCCCGTACTTTGCAGCCGTGCAGAACGGTCTAACATCCGCCCTCTGTACTTGCTTGCTCATCAATGGATTTGTGGGATTCCAGCTCTATGAGGATGGGACGACATTATCAGTTTGGCTTCTTCGACTAGCATCCCTGGGAATGTTCTCTGTTTCCTTCGCGATTTCGTTACTAACTTTCAAGGGATGGGCTGGGCTCTCGCCGACGAGAACTGCTGGGTTATTCGTCGTGTTGTATATCCTGAATGCACTTTGCCTGATCATCTATCTACTAATGCAGGTTATTCTTGTCGTGAATACTCTACAAGATCGATGGCCATTGGGCCACATCGCTTTTGGCACATTCTTTTTCCTCATCGGGCAAGTGATTCTATACGTCTTCAGCGAAACCATCTGCGAAAATGTTCAACACTATCTGGATGGCCTTTTCTTTGCAACTATTTGCAATCTTCTAGGAGTTATGATGGTTTATAAGGTACGCGAATCTTGCTCTTTCTTCCCGCCACACGCTATGCCATTGCTGAGCTAACATTTGAATAGTATTGGGACTCCATCACGAAAGAAGATCTTGAATTCTCAGTCGGTGTTAAACAGAATAACTGGGAAGTTAAAGAACTTCTAGAAGATGACCGAAGGGCTACTGTTTACCATGACAACAACTCCGAATACGCCAGCAGCTTGTACCACCAGCGAACGTCCATCTACGGCGGTGTCCCAACGAACTACTGAAGGCATCCAATTGAAACTAATATCTTTGCTATTGTCATATTCTCATAGATTGTCACATTACTCCAGCCCCTCTCTCTAGGAGGATTCCTTTTTATCTTTGTTGCTCTTGGCCGTTCTAGCCTCATTTTCCTACCGGTTTTCTAATTTTCAACGACATCTTAATGCTTGGTGTTCTATTTGGGTTATATTGGCTGCCTCCAATTTTTCTTTTATCTTTTCTCTCCCTCTATATCTTTCTTGTTTTTTTCTTTGTTTTCTTCATTTTATTTTTTATTTTTTTTCAACATTTTTGCAAAATCCCTTCATGTATCAGTGAGACAAGTCACATATATATTAGTACTTTACTGTTTATCACTCACAGAGACATTTTAATAATCACAGTCCTGCTTTGAAAAATCCACATCTCTTCCCTTTTCCTTTCCTTTATTACTGACTCCCACTCCTGTATGTGGGAACGAAATACTGGCCGAGTCCACATTATATTTCCGAATCAATTGTCCCTAGAATTAGAAGACGCCATCATGTGCAATTTTCCCAAGTTGTTTGCATTTAAATGTTGAAAGTTAGCTAGTCCTATATCATGTATAAAACAAATGCTTTATCGCATACGGAATTTCAGAGCATAGATGGCACAAAAGATGTCTCATTCTTCGTTGAGAACGCGAGATACTCTGATTAAGGCATAGCCATGACCGTTGCCGTGATCAGTACCGATGTATAGTAAAACACCCTACTGTAGAAACATAATAATAACCCTTCCCTGGCAATCATTCCCTTTTCCTTATTCAAGTGCATCATTCAATCGTGTATTCCTCGCACCTCGCATAAAAATACAGCATAACGCCCGCTTGAAACAAATTCAACTTCGGAAAGAGTGAGCAAGAAATTTGGACTCCGGAAATCCATCCTAATCTACAAGAACAACATCATCTTCGCCTTCCACAAACTCTTTCCCTTCATCCTGGCCACGGTTCGACCCAGGGCTGTTGCTTTTTGGGTTACTGGAACTACCGCGACCACCACCAGCGCGGGTAGCTTTCAAGTACCACCCTCGATCGACCCATCCAGTCAGCAGCTCGCAAGCCTGCTGAGCGAGATCATAGAAGGATGGATTTTCCACGGGCGAAAACATGCTCATGTGCGCTTTTGTTTCATCATTTGCTTTATCATTCGTGGCCTTTATCCACTTGATCCCCGACATATCGCTATATTTTGCCTTGATGTCACCTTTATTTTCGCCCTCATCAACATCAGCCGGGAGGTTGCAGAATGTTCGCATCTTCGAGCGCAATATATACCGACTGAGATAGGAAGCTGTGGAAGAAGTGTTGCTGCTGCTGCTAGCTGGGACGGCGACTGCCCCCTCCCCTAAACATGTGTAAAAATCTGCACAGCCGATCCCTCGTTCCTGCTGCAGTCTTGCGGTCGCCGATACGCGCCGTCGTAGTTCTTCAGGCCGTGCGAGACACCCAACAAACTCTAAGTGTGAGGTAGCCCAGCTCCAGCCTTCTAAAAATTTATTGCGCTGAGAATATAAAGCAGCTGCTCCACCGGCTGCAACTGCGCCTGCAGCTCCCGCATACATCGCGTAGCGTCCCCAGCGTTGCCAGGACGGCGTGGCAGCAGCATCATCTGTGGAGGAAGTCATGCTAGATGTACTCGTAGCTGGAGGAAGAGCGGATGCGCCGGATCGACTATTTCCGTCGGCTACAGGTGTGCTTCTAGCCATATTTTCACTTTTCTTCGCAGCTCCCCAGCCAAATACACCAGCTACCTCTGAAATCGCTCCGTACGCAGCAGTGGCCGTTCTATAATGATTTTCAGCTGTGTATGAGACAACTCCTGGCGCGATACCAAGGAACGGGGTATCGAATGCAAGCAATCCTTGGATGTGAGGAAACATAAAAGCGTTGGCTTCTACAAGCTTGCCCTCCGCCCCTGACCTCTTCGAGGGTGAAATATTTGACGGAGTGGGTAAGAGTTGTTCTGACGCTAGAAGGAGCAAAGTCTCTGCGCCAACAATCCCACCCATCGAATGTCCAACTAAAAAGACATGTACAGACGGGTCGACAGTGGGAGACGGTGCTTCATTTGCGACTTCTATGTCTATAACCGTGTTTTGGAGCCTGTGTACAACTTCACACGTTAGATGCTGTTAATTTCTCCCGGATATCAAGCACAAGCCAATATGGAACGAACCATTCTCGAAATCTAGCCACACACCCGTTTAAATCCCCCTTCGTCTCAAACTTCGGGTACACCGCTACGGTGACCTCTATATTCGGCAGCGCATGGTTGACTAAGGCGCGCAGATGATCAGGGAAGCTTCCAAATGTATTCTCTCCGCCCTATTGACTGCGCTGTTAATATTACCAAAGCTCCTCCCATCCGTAATGCGCGAGGCGGCGGCGCGAGGGGTGGCACACCTTGAAACCGTGGATAAATACCAAAAGAAGGGTTCTCTTCATGATACCCGTGAATCTCGGAACATATTCTTCATGGTTGACGGTCTTGGAAACGGTCCTGAATGAGGCAGAGTTCTACTTCGCAAATGCGGTTGTTATGTTATGGATAGTTGGCCGCCGTCCCCTTCCCAGGCATTTGGCGTCACAAGCAGACAGTTGTCACATGATCTCATAGGGCTGACCCTTCCGTCGACCCTCCCTCGAATCGATTAGGATACAACCAGTCTGAAATTTGAACCAGGAACTAATATCTCAATTGTTAGACTTCGGGAAAGATCCAAAGACTAACAGGAAATGGCATTTCAAAAACATCCAGTCTTCACCATCTAATTTAAATTGAAATATGCAAGTCTAATATAACAGGGAGCAATGGTGTTCAAAGTTTAGGAAACGAAGCTCTTAGCATGCCATCCTGCATCATCGTCGCGACCAGCGTGCCATCAGGGCTCCAAATCTGGGCTTGGAAGAGACCTCGGTTCTCTCCTGATCGACTCGTTTGTGCTTCCAGCGCGAACCACTTCTTCCGCGCTGCTTCCTTAGGGGCATCCCAATCTATCATTCTCAATGCCGGCCCATGGGTGTGGAAGATCACGGTATGGCTTAGACTCGCGATATTGGTAATATCATAGACCATGTCGTGAGCCCACGCAATGACAAGTAGCGAACTGCGGTCACTCTGGTATAGATGGGCACAGATATAGAGATTATCGTACTCTCCCGCCTCGTCAGCCTTCCGAATCTCTTCGAGTGTGCCGGCATCTGCTTCGTCTTCGAGGCCAGGTAGCCCCAAGAGCCGATAGAATTGCAGGTGGCGATACCGATCTTTATGGTTTCGAGCATCCACTGATTCATTGTATTCATCCATCGCTACCTTCCTTGACTCAACGCCAGCGAAATGCAATTCTTCACTTATGCGTTCTTCAACCTTGGGGTTCCATGATGCCCTGTCGACGAAGGGCGCCAATGGGTGGTCCTCTATCCTCTTCCCCGCCAGGACGACTTTATATCTCTCCTGGATATCTGCGACTGGTTGATGCTGGAAATTGTACCTCCGCTCTGCCCGTTTAAAACTACAGAGAGCGCTGAAACACACACCTTGGCCTTGTGAAACATCTACGGCGCGAAGGCAGTATGTTGAACCGTCTCTAACATGGCGCACTGAAAATGTGAAGGGGATCCCATCCAACCCTGGGAGCGTGAACGAGCCTGTTATATTCTGAACAGCCATAGTTAGTTACTGCTGTCCTCTTTTTGAAATATAGCGCAAGCTGTTGGATCTGTACAAGTTGGTGATATCTGAGCTGAAATATTATTTGTTCGCCTTCGCGCTGGTTTCAGGTTTGTTTGGCACACACATATTCCTTCCGTCAAACACTTATACTGCACAGGTGCCTTTCAACCTACCTGCCTAGCAGGCGCAGAGCAGTGTCCACAACAACACAGTAAACAAAATAAAAATGGGAACAGGTAAGTAACTTTAGGTCCTTACATGTAAAACGAAACCCTTCCCGACAGTCTTTGATGCAGCATATGCCGACTGGGCGTAAACGTGTCCGCCATACGCAACTTTAAAATCGTCTGGCCGATACGGGGCCATCCGGGCCCGAAACCTCTCAAATCGAAATGATTCCCCATTCTGAGCGCCATTCGCACAGCTGTCGCAAGATCCACCGTTGCCCGTAGCATCTCCGTTCTCATCTAACCTTTCGAGGGCCATCAACTTGACAAATGGATATGCGGGCGGTGCGGAGGGTGCGGCGGGATGTTCTTCATCATCGCTTCTGTCGCTTGCGCTTTGCACAGAGCTGTTTATTGGGGGTGGCCTTGACATGGTTTGAAGAGCATCCTTGTTCTATGGCCAGAGTATGCGTGTGGGCTTGGGGAAGATGTGAGATTGAGAAAGGAATATAAAGTTGAAACGGGACTTCTTATCGAGTGGTTTATGACTGAGCTGGGAGATGAAATGATTCCGCAAAATATGGGCAAAGATATGGGCCCTCCCTTTTCAGCTACAAAAAATTAGCTGCCCGGGAGAAGGCATGTGCGTTGCGAATAGCCTGTTATCGATACACTCCCCACTTCGAAAGCCTAAAGGATCGATCAAATTCCACCCTGTTTTGCCCTTGAAGTCATTCAAAGGATTTGTTATGCGCGGCCATGGCTGATAATAGCCCCCGAAAACTACCAGAGCCTCTGCGAAAAATCCCTGTCGACATCACAACTGAAACCTCACATATCGAAATGCCGAGGTATTCTTGCCGGAAATCTGGAGTCGGCCATATCAATCTGTGGCTTCGGCAGTTCCGGTTGTCGGGCGGGAAAGCTCTCGGTGTGGACAATTATATATAACTGCTCCGTACGGAGTAGTTACAGAGTACAGCGTACTACTAGTTTGTCTTGTTTGTCTCGTCCTAGCTTCCCATACCAAATTAGTACTTACATAGGTGATGTTATTTGATGACTCGAGTGCATTTGCCTTGGCCTGTTTAACTGCCCGCCATTCTGGCGTGCAGCGGCTTCCAGGTTGTCAATGATGTAGACTTATAGGTGATCGCCGCGGTGAAGTCCAAAGGTATCAGTTCGGAGCATTAGTGGTTCCTTGGTAGTTGCCGCTACGATCGTATTTCCCAGGCACCCACGCCCTACGCTACGTACGTAGGAGTTCAACTCTGAGGGGAGCTTGCTGCCTGGCATGCTGTTGAAAACGTCCCCGCGAAGTCTATATAACAAGAAACGTGTTGGACCTCTCTCACGAGAGTGGAATGATCTGAGCGACTCAGGCAGTTGTTGTTTTGAAGTTGTGTTCGCTGTGTCCTTTGATGAACAAGCAGATATACGAGGTGAGTCTGCAAAGCGGAGAGGGGATAGGGGCTGCGTTGAGCTTAACCATTCCCCCGGGAGCTCATGACGTTCGTGTCTGAATGTCTAGTCGCTGTCTCGAGCGGTACATGTGCCCATGCTAATCCTCGCACCAGCCCAACAATCCTATTCATCAAAATTATCATTAAATAACCATGCCCCGCTTCATTGTGGTGGTCCTCCCAGACGCCGACGCCGAGTCTGGCAGGATGCCCACGACCCAGGAGCTTGCAGACATGACCGCATTCAATGAGCAGCTCGTCAAAGCCGGCGTCATGGTCAGCGGAGAGGGTCTGCTCCCCTCCTCACGCGACGGGTACCGCCTTTCATTTTCCACCGCTGCCGACCCCGTTGTCGTCAAGGGGCCCCTTGAGAACCCGGCTCTCAGTGGCTGGTGGGTGATCAAGACCAAGGATGTTGATGAAGCACTCGAGTGGTGCAAGAAGATTCCGTTCAAGTCTGGCGGGGTGGAACTGAGACGCATTGCTGCGGAGGAGGATTTTGGGCCGGAGCTCACTGATGAGCTAAAGGCGCGAGAAGGGGCTATGAGGGAGGAGCTTGCGGGAGGCAAGCCCTAAGGATGGATACATGCGGACTGGAGTCCGATGGAGGCGCAGGTTTTTATGACTTCGACGATGTTTACTTCAGATTTGACGTTAACACCACCACCCACTCCGGAAGGAAGCCCTCCCAGGAATTTCAATCTTTGGTACTTGTTCCTTTTTATCTTATGCGGTGGAAGTGAAAGGAACTATCTTGACTTGAAGGACTATGCCTGTCAACAGGTAGAGTTCAAAATACTTGAATCAACACTCTGTCGCTCTCTAGCTATAGCTCATTTTGTATGTCTATAGGTTGCACTCTTTTACTCGCACAAATATATGCAAGTTTGATCTCAGCCTCCTTGCTAAGAAGACTGAGCACGTCACTTTTACTCTGGTACATGTACATGATGTGGTGTATATGAGGAGTGGAGGCGCTCCGCGCCGCTGGATACACATATATGCCAATGCCATCCACCGCATCCCACTCCACCCCAATAATCCCAAATCCCACTACAGCTACAGCGAGCTATCTTGACGAAAAAAAGTCCTCTCCTAGCCAAACCATGCCGTGGGACGATCTATCCATCCACCCGGGCTTCTGAGCAATCGCACCTCCCACCAAACCGTATATCTCATCTCACCCACAAGTGCAGCTGTCAGAAATAGTGTTTGAAAAAGAAAAGCTTCCATTGAGAAGAAACCTACTCCAGATCTCTGTATGAGTTTCTTTTGTTGTTGTCCTCCCGTGTAGGGCTGATGTTTATCCTGTTACCAATGCCATCAGCAAATCTGAGTGTTTCTGTTCTTGTTTTGCGAGACGCTCTTACGTAGGTTATTGCTACTACCATGGGGTTCGAGAGCACAAGTTTAACTCTATTTGCTGTGTCTCTTCTCTTTCTCTACATCCCTTTCCCGCTCCCGCTCTCCCTTTGTCTTCTTCTATGAGCTAACTTTATAATAGCTTTGGCCGTGAGTTTTGTTTGATACGAGCCCGCGGTATCGAAGAGTAATCTCGAAGACTGAATTAATTTTTGTAAACTGGGAATTGTGGGCCCTTAATCAATCAATCAATCAAACTATATTGATGTTGTAGTAAAAGGTAAGATTTCCCCCAAGTCTCCCTCCCTCCCTCCCTCCCTCCCTCCCCCGACATAATCTAAACCAACGATATATATATATTTGAGAAGCCTCCCTGAGCTTTAGTTTACACCCATCACGGTCAACGTGAGCGGGTCCTGTCCCGTGCACGGCCATCCCATACATACATACATACATACATACAGACTCCGTGTGCCTACGTAAAATGCACCAACCAACGAGACAGACAAGATAAGATATCGTCTAATATCTTCTCTCCCCCTCCTCTTTCTTCCCTTTCCCCTCCGTCCATGCCTCGCGCATTAAGCACTGCCTGGCAATTGCATCATGTCGTGCGTGACGATAGAAAGAGGAGAGGGGTAGGGGGGGAAAGGAGCGGAAGTAAAAGAGGGAGGAATGATATATATCAATCAATCAATCAATCAATCAATCAATTAGGGATTGGTGAATGTATACAGAGAGTAAATATTCATAACAATCTTGAAAAAAAAAAGCTTATTCTGTTTATAATTATAACAATTTTCCACTAAATAATAGATTTTCTTTATTCTTATAAGAAATCAGTTATATAATTTACTACACTGAAAGTGATAAATATTCAGAGCAGATACTATTATACTGTTTAACTCAGCAGAGACAGATATAATGATATTTATCAATTATTTAAAAATTTATTATCATATAGAAGAGAAAAAATACAGTATTTCAGATATTTCAACTGTGTTTAAAAAATCAGATATTAAAATAATACAACAGTCTGTCTATTAAAATAAAATAAAAAGATTAGTATTTCTCTCTTTGTTATAATCTGCAAGCTAAGATGAGAGTTTCAGTTTCTTCCAAATCAGCTCTTTTGTGAGATTTCAATTCAATCAATCTGAATGCTTTCATTATTACAAATAATTCAGCATCAAAAACTTCACATTCACTGTCTAGACTTCATGAATCTGAGATAAACTCAATATTATTCTCAGTATATGCAAGTTCAGCTTCTAATTTATTCAGATTCGGGAAAAAAAAGGGGGAAAAGATACAAAATAAATAAATAAAGAGGAGGGAGATTTGCCCAGCCTAAGTACGTACCCATGGTTTGTCGAGTCAATAATATTTCCTCCGGCCCCATGTAACTACCTCTAGCTTCACATGATAATATAATAATAATGGTGTTTTCACATCATTAAAAAGGGAATTCATTCAGAAAAGGGTAAGAAAGAAAAATCAATTTAAAAAAAAAAACCGCCGTGGAAAGGTCTTAGATAACAACAATAGTGAACCGCCCATGGAAATAGAATAATAGTAGTGACACTGATGGTAGTAAAAGAAAAAGGAGAAAAAATAATTGAAGATCAAAAAAACCGCCCGGTAAAAAGGGAAATGAAAATGAACTGGAGTAAAAACAAAGAGAAAAGATAAAAATAACATATAAAGTACCAATAATAGACACCCATCTAAGCGAAACTCCGACGCAATGCTTTGGAAAAATATAAGTGGTATTCGTCATGAAGCTGGAGGAAAAAAAAAAAAAAAAAAAAGAAAAAAAAAAAAAAAAGGAAGAAGAAGAAGAGAGAGAGTGAAACGAAACGAAGGACCGGAACGACGCTGTACAAGTCTGCCGGCTGAAATCAAAAGATAAAAGCGAAGAAAAAACCGTTAAAAAGAGTGTATGATTGGAAAGAGACGCATCGTCGACGAGGGGTAAGTTAGATCGTCTAAAGTATATGGAATTGCGTCTAGTGCTCCAAAATGCCCCTCAATTGATTCAACGAAAGGATTGGCCTTGATACAGCTGCTGTAGTTCTTGCTGATGCTGCTGACGTGGATGATGATGATTTTGCGGACAGCTAGACTGAAAATGCGATTGCGAATCAAACCAAGTTTCATTACAACTGTTGTTTTGGGAGTAAGGAAGCACACCAGTCTTTCGCTCAGTTACGGACTTCCCCAACGGTTGGTAGTGCATCTGATCAAGCGGGAGATGGCGAGCATGGTTCATAGAAGCGGATGGGGGAGGATACAGCAATGTGTTGACCTGCCGGACGGGTCGGTAGGGGGAGTTTCTATCGATGACGAAGGATGGGGAGAGTCGGGTGGGTGTATGTACAGAGTAGGCGGAGAGAGCTGGAGATATAGTGGCGGAGGTCGAGGTGTATTGGCTTTGGTGTTTGGGTTGGTCGGGGTAGTTCGTAGAGGTACTAGGTAGCGTGTGAGGTATGGGGGCTAACGTCGTCGTTGGCGGCGTGCGTTGGCTCCAGGTGCTAACAGGTGGGTAAACCGTGGCCATGGCACGGGTAGAAGGTGGTAGGATGGGTGGAGGCTGTGATTGTGGGGCAAATGGAGGGTAATGCTGTTGTGCCAGTGCAAAATTGAGCCGTGGAAGTTGTGGTAGAGACGAAGGGAGCGTGGGAATTGCTAATTGTGGAACGGAGGGCATTGTCAAGGGTGGAATATGGCCTCCGGTGACTGCTGTTACGGGTGGAAGTGTAGGAAGAGACGCAGGGCCAGACACGGTTGATATGGCCATTTTCTTTGAGGGATGCTCCTCTACTGGTCCTTCCCAGCTTCGCTTCCGATGAAGCCCCGAATTCGATTTCACTGTCCATGACGACTGACGCGGAGACAGACTTGGGTGGCCCAAAATGGGTGGAGGCGCTGGTGTGTATTTTGGATGGTGTGGCGGCACATATGATGTTAGGCCAGGAGGAGAGGGTAGCTTTGGGGGTCGGCCTGGTAGATGTGTAGCAGATGTAGGAGTTGTGGGTGTGAGATGAGGGGAGGGTTGCGTAGTCGGGGTGGTAGGTTGCGCCTCGTTATCGAGTGGAAGTCGAGCAGCTTTTGTGAAATAGTCTGCGAATGTTCCAAGCTTGGTGTGCCACTGCTCCCATTCACTTTTCGTCACGAATAGGTTATATCGAACATTACTAAGAAACTCCACCTCCATTATATGGATTTCCTGGACTGAGATACCGGATACTTCGGCCCAGGTCTTGTTCGTATATGTATTATCATCCAGGACTATGATCAAATCAGCATAAGAAGATATCAAATCGGTTAAATAAATATTTCAAAAATAAGGTACCGGCCATACATTTGTTTCCCATCATTAAAGCTATCGTCATTAATCTAAATTCGCTTCCCCGTTTCCCTCTCACAGCGGGGTTGAATTTTTTCAAACGGTAGATAAATAGGAGGGCTAAGAGCACGACATTTTGGCTGACTTGTGTCGTGGAAAGGATTGTAGTGACCCATTTCCGAAAGCCGATTGTTGGTATCGATTCAGGCATAAGTGGTGGAATATGGTACTTTGAAGACGAGGAATTCAGGACGACGTTAAGTTTCGACGCTTTTTCGAACCAGAAGAGGCATGTAATCTTCGCCCGTCATGTTAGGTACGCAGTCCAAAGAACTCTCAGTTGAAAGGAAGGAATGACCCGTTGAACCCAACATACCTGTGCAGTGAATTCCGCCAGACTGCCTCTGCTATGATTGATGGATGATGGAATCTGCAAATACGGAGCTATTGAACTGCCCGAGTTCTCCTTCTCACGGGTCTCTGGGAGCTGGCTCGTCTGAGAGGGTGGTTGTTGTATCCGGGAGCTCACGGCGCTCGAGGCCATGTCCCTCCTCGTCACTATCTGGATGGATGGTCTCTCGGGGGCAGCGTTCGAATAGGACGTCTGGATCCGATATGGGGTTGTTGTTCCATAGCTGGATGGTGGGAGCGACGGGACAGACTGCTTTACAGCAACACCTGCCATATCCTCCGGCGGGGTAGACAACCCAAAGCGAAGTGGTGAGGACCACTTCCTCGTGTCCCCAGAGGAAGTCTCACTGGATCTGCAATGTGTATTTGTTTTGGCTCCCACCGATCCTCCTTCGACAATATTCCTGATGCTGGGATTGTTGTAGGTGGAATAGCTCGGAGCAAGCGGGTGTGCGGAAGTAAGCTGCGGATAGGCGGCTGGAAGAACGCCAGGCATGGGGACGGCGGCACCGGTAGAGGAAAGGGTATGGGATTAAGGAGTATCGAACGGCAAATGTGGAGGAGGGATACCTGATATATAGCCTCCTGGGTGGAAGGGAATGGAATGGAAAGACGAACGAGGAGGGAGAGAAGGGGGAGTAGGAGAGGAGTAGTTGGTAGCAGAAGAGACTGTAGTAGGGGTGAGGACGGTCATCTAGGGCGGCGGAAGCCGGTCACTCAATTGTGCTATCGGTCCATCGGTCTATCAGGGCAGGCATCAATCAGGACTGGAGTCGATTCACAAGAGTTACAGCGAGAGGCGGTTGAATTGGAATTCGAGTGGTGGTGAAGAGGTGAAGAGTGACGCAAGTTGGGGCGGTGGAAGGGGAGCCGCAAGGTTTTCTTTGGTTGGACCAGACAGAGCGCAGCCCCAACAACAAAACTATATACCAGGCCGGCTTGATAAACAGTGAGTGAGCTGATTGAATGGAAGGGAGAGAGAAATAATAAAGGGAAAAAAAAATGCAATAAATGGGGGTGGGTAGTCAGTAGTAGTAGTAGTAGTAGTAGTAGTAGTAGTAGTAGTAGTGAGGAGGCGGGCAATGACGAAAGGTAAGTAATAAGTCTATCTAGTTTGTACGTACAGAGTATCAACGAATGAATCGGAGAACGAGCAAGTCGCAGGAACGAACATGAGCCACCACCACACCACCCAACAGCCCACTTAACTCAGCAACCCCCCTCAGCCCGGCCCAGGGAAAGGCTGGTGGAGCAGGATAAGGGAAGAGTCGTAATAACAACTTAACAAGGGGAGGTTCTCGGCGCTTTTGGGAAGACGAAAGAGGAGTCTCACATACGCAGTAGCGACCACGGATGGAGCATGGCGGGATGGAGATAAACCAGGCCTCGCTGGGCTCTGTTCCACTTGGTCTGGTCAAGGAGTTTCTTATTAGTGGCAGCGGCGGATTACGCAGAAGGGATACAGTTTATTACTGTGTATTAGTGGGAAAAAAGAGAAAGGCTAAAGTTGCCGGTGTCAGAAAAAAGGCGGGAGAAAAAAGGGTGAAAGCAAAAATCAAATATCAAATATCCTCCCAAAAAAAAAAGGGAAAGAAAAAGGGTATGGTTCCGAATAATAATGACTTTCTATTTTTTTTTATTTTTCTAAAAATTCATTCATCCATTCACCAAGCCATGATCCAGCATGGTTATACTGCGTAGGTATAAAAAAAAAAAACATAAAAGACAGGATAATAATACAACTATTAGTTAGAGTTTGCTTTTTTCTGATGAATGCAGGCGAGGAAGCCAGGGCAAACCCAAGAAAAATGTTTAAAACGTATATGTGTTGTTGTGCACAGCGTATAGTTATAGAAAAAGACACGAGCCAGAGAAGTTATGAGACGGGCTTAGTTTGGTCCTGCGTTGTTCTCGAGTCTGGTCTTGCAAAAAAAAAAAAAAAAAAAAAAAAAAAAAAAAAAAAAAGGGAATAAACGAAAAAAGGAGGGCGGAATAGGTTAGTTTGTGTCTGAGTTATTAATAATAATGAGGCAGGAAAATGGAATAACTAATAAATAATAGTTCAGAACAGAATTAGGGCGACAAAGGGCCGGCTAAGTGGGAAAAGGTTGAACATGGTGCCAAAGAAGTTGATTGTGGTTGCTGCTGATCTCTGGCCCACTTTTCTGGACACAAAATGTTCAACTTTTCAACTTTAGTCATCTCTCTCTAAAACACACCCTCACTACACACACATATTATGATATTATGTAGAGATGTAGATTAGAGGAGTAAAAACTGGGAATTAGTATTAGAATGAGCTAGAATGAGCCAGAGTCTCAAGAAATATGAAGAAAAATCAATACATGAAGCCTCCTTGAATACAGAGGAGATGTGAGAATGATGTGTGGAATGCCTAGTGTATGTAGTTTCAATGGGGTGCTGCCATGCCATGGGTTCCGGTTGAAGATCAGGTTGGAATCACACCAGGGCTGTTTTTCCGGCCTGAGTTGGAATTCACAAGTTTTGTTGGCACCCATGTTCAACTTGTAAACCCCGAAAAGGATGTTAAAAAAGGGAAAAGAAAAAGAAAAGAGAGAAGAAAAAGAAACGAGGGGAAAAGAAGAAAGCCACCAGAGTTCAGGGTTGAATTCAGAGAAAACGAGGGGTTAGGGATATGAAGAATGTGGATTGTGGATGTGGATGTGGATAGGTTGAATCCAATCATCAATCGCTTATCATTAACTAGCCCAAAAAAAAAAAAAAAAGCACGATCACACTCTAATAACTCAACTAATTTATCCAGCCTAGCCTGCTGAGAGTTACTAATAATATTCCTGCCTGCCTGCCTGCTTGCTGCATCGACCCCGGCATACACAGCATAGGCATAGGCAGATACAGAGGGCAGCGAGAGGGACAGACAAGTCAGCTGCTTTGTTGAGGGGGGAAAAGAAAGGAGCCACACTACAAGGCTACAGCCCATCCGACCTGACGACGACGACGACGACGACGACGACGACTATTCCTCGCTGCTGCAGATGATATACAACTGCTGTCTGTCACGGCTGGGGGGGGGGTGTGTGTGTGTGTGTGTGTGGTGGGTGTGTGGACTGGCTGCTGATCCAGTGCTGGGCAAACCCGGTCTCCTGCTCTGCTGCCAGTTTGCAACCCGTATCACACCCAATCGCACGCGCTCGTTTGTTCCTTACCTAGTGGTTGGATACTTGGTAGATGGGTTGCAGTGGTTTTGTGGATGTACTGTGTATGTATGCATCTATATACTGTGGTATGGTATGGTATGGTATGGTATGGTATGGTATGGTATGTATGTATGGATGCGCCCGTGGGCAGTCCGTTCCTTGTTAAACAACTAAGAAGTGCACCGCCTTGTCTTTCTTACTTGGTTTACAGATGTTTTATTCCTTTCGAGGTGAGCCTGGTAACCTCTGTACATTTGAGGGATTTGTACAGACATGGGACATTCATTCCCCCCTTTTAACTGGTACATACATGTTCATGTTCACAAAGAGCGCATTCTATTGCTGATATATTTCAATTCTGGTCTGCTCAACCATGAACCAGGACCCTCCTCCTAGCTGAGAAGAAAAGGGATGTGATTTACGTACAGAGTACTACTGGCTGCCTGGTTACATACTTGTAGACACTGTCCAATCCAATCCAAGAACATCAGGAAACAGTCATGGCAGAGTGAGTATTCTTGTCCTGTAGTTAAGGAGGAGGAGGACTCCGTTCGGACATGAGCTGAGAACAGCACTTACTACTATTACACCTACCTCATGACCGGCAATGCATTCTAACCCGTCCATATCTTTAAACCATGCCCCATCTCCTTTCCTTTCCGTTCCCTGTGCACCCGGGCAGCCAGAAACAAGCCCAGTCGTAGATGTACTGTACGTGTATGCTATAAC
Source organism: Blastomyces dermatitidis ER-3 (assembly GCF_000003525.1). Lineage (NCBI taxonomy): Eukaryota > Fungi > Ascomycota > Eurotiomycetes > Onygenales > Ajellomycetaceae > Blastomyces > Blastomyces dermatitidis. Next base: position 1,122,737 of record NW_025544779.1, on the reverse strand, counting down.
CACTGTTGGCAGAGCGCGAGGGAGGGATGTATGTATGTATGTATGTACTCCGTATGTATGTTGTGGGTTCTTTTATTATTATTATTGTATATAGTCCGTACAGAGAGTAACTTTAACCACATCATCTTTTCTTTTTCCTTCTCACACGCAGCAGCCGCGAGAAAACATCGATCTTTTGTGCAACAAGTAAGTAACCAAAAGTCCGGGTTACATGGTACTCTCGCGATTATCACCACTCAACCACCGATGCCTCTGTAACTTATACACCATACCTCCTCTCCCTCGGCTGTGTTAAGTTTGGGCCGCCCGGGGGCCTTGTCTTGCTGCCGTGCTGTATACACTTCGTACCGCTTCAAAAGCAAGAGTAGTACTATTCCGCACATAGGGATGGAAGGGTACTTGTATTGTCCATCCATGGATACATTAAGTTGCGGCCTTTATGCAATCGAAGTCCCACACCAACAACCTACTCAAATCAGACACACACATGTATGTAAACAGTCCGTACACGCACACACAAAGACCCCTTCGTGTGATCGCCTGGCGCTCATTGGGGGTGGTGCTATGTAAGCGAGTGAAACTTCCCTCTTATCATTCATCAACGTCAACTAAAACTAACGCATTCTCGAGTAATTTTCGCTGCTTTGTCCTTGTGGCTTGCGGAACGGTTGGGTTGAAAGTTCTGGTGACTAGAGTAGATTTTATTGATTTATTATCCCTGCGGGATTTCAACTTGCTGGGGGGAGGGGGGGGGGAAGTCAGTACTGTAATAATATTAATGGATCTGTTGTGGATAAATAATGATGATGATGGTTGCATTCTAAGTCTGTATGTTCCTTCAATTTCTGGAACGATAGCGGACTTGGAAAGACTGTTGGGTGTCGCGGGTGAACCAGAACTACAGTAATAATAAGTTACCTAAATATCAAACTTCAACTTCTAAAGGCATGGTTGGGTTGCAGCCCCGATTGTGACGCCTATCAGGTTCTAACTACCTAACTTAACAACTTTTGGTTTGCCTTAACTAGCCACGATGGCAAGAAAGAAGTGGTGTTGGTATTTTTAGAAATTCTGATTCTGTAGTTAAGTTAACTAACTCAAGAAGAAACATTACGTGATATCTTTGCTTAAATGCTGCCGCCAGTCCTGAGATAGCTGAGAATATGCGTCATCATACAGAGAGCTATGCATAAGAGGAGTCGTCCCGCAGCCACTGAGGATGATTTGTTGTTAAAGTTACCATCTTTCAAACAACGAAAAAGCGCCTTGTTTAAGAAGTGAAAACCTCTGATAGACAAAGTAATAAATCAAACAGACGTATTACTTCGCTTATTTACCACCCCCTGTCTCCGAACCAGGAATTCCGCTGCAAAGAATTATTAAAAGAAAAATGGAACTTTCCCAAGCCAAAATGTTGGAATGCTTCGGAAGGGAAGGTCATGTCGGGTGCCACTGGCTAGAATTGAAGCCGCAGAAAGCACTTTTTCGTTTCGCTCTTTGGCTTTTCTGTTCCGGAGTGACCTTTTTTGAGATATCTCACTATTGCAAAATGCGCATTATTATTGAACACTTTGAGATGCGGGCCTTTCCTTAGATCGAAGAGACTCGGTGCAGCATACATCTTGTACGGAGTACAGAGGAGGAGGATGTCACAGCATATTTCCCCAAGATTCATCAGCAGGTGGTGCCAGGCACCGCCTGTTCTTCGTCCCAGGGTTCCTCTATTTCATCTCTTTCTCTCTTCTTTTTCTTTCCTTTCCCTTCATCTTCCTCACGCCATTTTGAAACTTGAAAGAAAAAAAAAAAAAAACAATACGTATATAGAAAAAAAGGCAAACTTTCTTTTAGCCGAGCCAATCCCACCCCGCTGCATTCAAAGAAGATGTCACTTCTTCCCCTTCTGGCTGAGATTTGGTAACGCTGTGTGGGTAGATAGGATAGTTAAGAGAGGCTCTTGCAGAACCCATGCCAAATTAGTACGGACTGTAACTACGGAAGAAGCTTTAAGGCTTGGCTGGATCCTGTTTGTGGAGGTGGGTTTGGCTTAACTTATCATTCCCCCCTTCTATCTGGCTCTTCTTTTGTCCTCTGACACTGACAGCGAAGGAAAAAGTGGCTGGGGATGCTTTTACGAGACAGGAGCGGCAAGGCATTAAAAAAAAGAAATGCACTTCTTTTCCTTGCACAAGTGGGGTTTCGAAAAAACAAAAAATCGTCTGCATAGATCGATCGAGCCACTTGAAGAGAGACGAGGCTTGGGGACGGCAACTTGATGTTAGCTATGCATGTACTCCGTACCCAGCCCAGCCCAGCCACAAAGGATTGCGTTTCACTAAGTTATTTTATTATTATTGAAAGGCGGATTTCCGCCTTTTCATTCCCGCCGCCCCCCCCCCCCCCCTCCTTCGCTCCGTTGAGTCCTGGTCATAAGTGGTTTTGGTTTTTGTCCCTTGTCGAAGTTCTTTAGCACCAAGTGGTTTGAATGCATGGGCCTTGTGCTGATTTGGGTCAGTCTCAGAAACGCGGCTTGGGATTTTTTTTTTTTTTTTTTTTTTTTTTTAATTTATTGGGTGGCAAGCTTGGGAGGGAGGGAACGCCCCCAGGCCGGCAGGACCTTTCAACGCGCATGAAACTTCCAGTCAATCAATGATAGCGCGCGGAGGAACTTATCTCGTTTTCCCGCCCGCCCAATAATGAAGCAATCCTGGCTGGACGTTAAGAAGTTACTTATTACTATTTAGTGATGGATGTGGTGAAGATGGGATTACCAGGACGGGGTTAGCTTGATAACCTACCATTCGCTCGAGCTGAGGAGGGGAATCTCATGGATACTAGCCAATAAAGGAGGAAGTCGTTTTTGTCTTTGCTATGTGCAGTTAATAAGGAGCAGGGAATGGCCAGTAGACAGCTGGTGGTATTTACATCTGTACGCTGTAGAAGGATGAAGCTCGCTCGCCTCACTGTACATGTACATGTACAGTACATTCATGTCTGGGTTCGGTCTCTCAGCTTTTTTACATACAGAGTGAGTGGTTGGGGCCATGGTCACCAACATATTATCAACTTTGCTTAGCAAGGGAAACGAAGAACTGCTGTGTCTGTCGTAAGGGGCTATGAAAGTTTCGTGGAGCCAAACCCCATCCTTCTACGGAGTACTCTGTACAGCGTAGGTACCTATGTTAATCATGGCCGGAAACCGTCTCATGGACGCCCTTTGCCCACCCTTACTTTCTACTAGTGTACTACCAATCCACCAAGTTCACCATCCAGTCGTTTTGACTCCTCGGATCTAATGCTCCCACACTGCATCCGAGAGGCCAAATAATGCCCGACGGTTAGGCCCAGGAAACACCATATCAGCCGGGCGATGTTCAAGTGGCAGAAGATACCCCTGGCACCAAGCAACCAGCCGCAATGTACGCGGTCTCATTCGTCCATGCATGCAACACGAGAAGTGAGCCCGCCTTCAACATCATTTATTGGTAGAAAGTTATACTCTCTTCAGCTCAACATTCAGAGTTAAGATATCAAAGTGTGCGCCCAACCAACAAAACCGATCAGGCGAAGGGTAATCGAGGATCAACCGGGAAGACGAAAAACCCCATCCGCACCGTTGTTTAAATTCTGCAACAAACAAGCTGCACCAACCGCGGTGGACAAAACTCGTCGAATCGCGGTATCTTTCTTTCTTTTCTTTCTTTCTTTTCTTTCTTTCTTTTCCCCTGTTGATTGTCCTGTCTGATTTCTCAAAATTGGCTATTCCACTCGGAAGAGAGGACCGATAAAATTTATCCCATCCATCCATCCATTTCTTGGGTTTTGATAGGCAATAATAATGTCTGAATTCGGGCTGTCGCACATCCATCGGGCGGGGGAGAGGCTGTTGCAAACTACTGGAACTGCATACTTGCATGTGGTGACCATTGGAGAGGAGAGGAATAAAATTGACTTTTGTCCAGAAAGGATTTGGTATCACGGCCTTCCTCCATACTTCTGGGGCTGATTTCCTTTGTCCGGAGGAAGCATGGAAATGCACAAAGTATGTTGCTGATTTCAGCGGAAATCAGAAGACAGGACGAAAAAAGAAGCATTTAAAATTCGGCGTGTGTAAAAGGAATACAATCCCCTTGATGTAATTTTACGGAGCAGCAATGGATCAGAGCCCTTTCTCAGCAACCAAAGGCAAGACACAGAACTAGACCTAGACCAACCTGTCAACACGCGACACTGCAGACACAGACGCCTCAGGGGAACGGACTCTGTTCCGTTCACTTCCATATAACCCGATTTGGTTAATCATAGCCTGCCAACCTTGGATCTGGATAGCAATGTGATGGCGCGAAAGTCCTGAAATGTTGTATCCCAGAAGAAACCTACTAGGGACAAAAGGGCTGTATTATTATTAATTAAACCGAGCACAAGATGACAGCAGATCAGATACCAAACCAATCTTTCACCGCCTGCTAACAACAACTAGTTACTGGATTACTCCGTAGTGGGCAAGGTCATGAACCAGCCAGCCAGCCAGCCAGCACGCCTCCAACAGGCTAATAACTAATCACAGCTTCCCCCCTGACAAACCCCTCAGCGGGCGGACAACAAACTCTTAACTATTTTATTATCGCGGGGATCCAAAATTTGTGTCAAACCGCTTTACACACAATACACACGAGATTGGGGGCGATGAAAAGGAAAGTTGCTGCTCATCGTTCATAATTATCAGCCTTATTATTCCTCTCCCGCCCAGGCCCAGCCGCTGCTTCTTCCAACCCCCTTTCAACAAGTGCTGACTGCAGCGAGGGTATCCCGCTTAGAGATATCATAACTCCTCTGTGCTCTCCTGTCAGATTTCAGAAGAGTTAGCACACATCTCAAAATTGATTAAGAGGCAGGGAAAGCCGTTCCCTTGTTTTTTTTTCTTTTTTTCCCCCTCCTATCTGAATCCTTTGAGGCTGCTGCCCTATTCACAGAAATATAGTTCTCGCCACAGCTTGTCAATGAGGGGAAACAAAAATCCTCTAGATGGGCAATAGCAAAACTTTGTTTTGAATGGGAATTTCTCATCGATTTCTTTTAACTTCTTAAAGAATCAAGATGCATTACCATTGAAGCAAGCCTAATTTTTGGCCTATGAGCTTTCTAGTGCATGGAGGCCACATATACCTAGCCTTGGATGTTCAATTTCATGCGCTTACCCTACTCTACCTAAGCAACCGCGCCATTTGAAAGTATCAGGGGGTTATCTGGAGCTGGATACGACTCTCGAATGTTGAAGTCTACGCAAAAGCATCCTCCTCCCTCGCTGCTACTGCATGGATATAACTGTTCTACAGGAGGACATGTGGCTTGTTTGGTGAACACGGAACTTGGGATGATAGATCATTGCCCATTTTGTGAGCATTGGCAAGCCCTGAACCTTCATACATTGACTTCCTTGAGGATAAGAAGTATCCATCATATCGAGATTCCATAACAGAGACTCGTTGACACCAAACCCCTGGGATTGATCACACCGATGTCCACTGAATGAAATATTCCCTGGCTGAGGACTTGACTTGCACATTTACTTAAGTGTCATTGGGAGTGAATAGAAACCCTTCTGTGTTGACCGAATATGATGGTCTCCCTTTCCCAGATACCTAGCCAGATCTCTCTAACTTGTAGTGTGGTAAGGAAAACCGCAACGATGCGGGAAGGAAGGGAGGGACACAAGGTCAAGGCTAGCTAGATAGCGATATGGATGGTCAACTGTGTATCATTATCAATTCGGCATACATACATTGTTGGAGTTTGTCCCTTTTTTTTCCTCCTTATCGCCCATTTGGCCAGCAATGTGTAAAGCCATTGTCAAGAGCATCGAGGTTTATTCATATCACTATCATCAACCGGTCAACCTTATCATATCTGCGTTTTGACCAAATTACATGTACATGTACATGTACTGTACATACCTAGTGGTTTCTATTATTTCCCAGCGGTCTGCTTGCGAGCTTTGGTAAAAATAAAAATTTAATTAACCCTTGACTAGGGTTCAGTGGTTTGTTTCACCAATATTATGGAGAGGACGCAGATGGTTCTGAACGCGGACATGACTGAATGAACTGGAGATTGTTCCAACCCCCCCCCCCCACCCCCTCATTTTATCATTCAATGTCAACGCGAGGATCTTATCTCAATGCTGAGCAGGGCTATGGGGGGGAGTATAATAAGCGGAAAGAAAGCGCTGTTTTCAGCCCGTCGTATCGACAACCTGTCAAGAGTCATCGTCAAATTCTGCACTTTTTCTCACCCATCCAATCCTCTAATGAGTTTTAAAATAAAGGAAGCAAGCCTGCGAGAGCGGGGGGCTAGCTCCGCGGCTTTTTTCAGGGTAACCTTCAATGCATCCCTCCCTGTCAATGGATGCCAAACTAAACTTTCCAGTCGAGCTTGACATCAGCGAAGCGCAAGATCCTGCCAGATAAGAGCCCCAGTATCTATCTGCATGGCATGGGTGGAAAGGAGGGGAAGCGGGCAGGAAACGGCGTTATTTTATTACAGGCTCTACAGTGCATTCTTTCCAGGTTTGTTTCGGCGGCGGGTTATAGAAGATATAACAAAGAACTTAGATCAGTTAGCTAGTCAGGCCGACGTTTTATTTCCGGTAATGTAATGTTGCATATCTGTTCCTCTTTTTTTATTTTATATATATATATATATATATTTATCTTGCCGCAATACACGTTTACATGGTCCCCATTCGGCCAGGACATAACTATGAGGGGGAGTATTATTATTGGACATGGATGAAACGGCCGCCTCTGTCTTGCTATGTACAATTTGTGGCTGCACGGCGACAGGATAAATTCATGGGTTGGCCCAACTATGTAACTAGGGAGTACACAGTAGAGCGAGTATTAATGATATTTATGCGCTCAGATGGCTGGCGGCCCTGCGCAGCCTAAATAGACCAGATTGCAAGGGTCAGTCAGGTGCAAGGCAATAATTTACCATTATTATTAATAAATAATTGAGGCGAGTATATCGCGCAGAGAGGAACGTTTGCTCCCAGCAATTCGTTCCGCTCAACGAAATCAGCCCTCTGCAGTTCTGCTGATAGTTAACTTAAATAACTAACTTAACAGACGAGACGAGGAAGCAGCGACAAGGCAAGAAAGCAAGCGTTGGCCAGCTTCACAATAAATAGGCTGGCATCTTTTTACAGGAACATACTATCCATAGAATGAGCGGGAAATCGGAAATAATATTTCAGGCGCTGATGTCCGACTCAACGTCACATTTCCCTATTTAGTTAAATAGCTGATTTTAAGTCAGGGAGCTGCAATATTAAATGGATGTTGGTGGAATGACATATTTCTCCATGGTCCATGGATGATCGAAATCTCACCAGCCCCAAAAAAAAGCTGGATCCCAAAATCCGGCTTCGTGTGATTATATTCCCTGTAGAATTTGACGTTTCGTTCGCTGCCTTTCCTTCTCTGATGTAACTAACTAATCTGTAAGTTAGTTAGTTGCTCTCCAGCCATGACGATGGCTGCTGGCCTGTAAATATTTCTTTTTACTTGTCCACCAAGCTCAAGCTCAAGCTCGACTTGAACGGCACAACTTATCAGTATGAGGGTTTCGACCCATGGCAAATATTTGCACTGTAACTACTACTACCACTAACCTCTGGGGCTAAATATTCGAGTGCCGGAAGTTGGCTTGTCGTAGCATGGATTTTAAATAAGGGGGTTTTAAAGCGTACGATTTGAAGTTTTACACCGCCCGCCCTGTTGGATATGCACTTGGGATTTGTCTTCTTTTTGGCTGTATCACTGGCTCAGACGCCCCCTTTTGGGTTTGGTTGGAAGTGATGGATTGAGTTTCGAGGTTTTATACTTTTATTTCTATTCTTCTCTTGCCTTGGGTCTAAATCACGTCTCATTCATCAACGCCTATCATACGCCTTGTGGCAACTGCATTGTAAGGTTTGATCTTAGATTAGAGCATCAGGTCCATCCTTAAAAGTTACTTCTACACTTGAAACCTAACTCCCTTTGCAAGCATAACCTGGGTATCATTTAAGAGTGTGGAGGGCTGTATTTTGTTGTTTGAAACATTTCTTGATTAAGAATTGTGTCACAACCCAACAAGAACATAAATATATATATGTACACACACACCTTTGAGCTTGATATGTTGGTTGCATTATTATTGCACACACATGAACAAAAAAAAACCATCTTATATTAGTCATTAAAAGATGCTAGTTGCTGTTTATCAAGCATTCTTTGCTTGTCAAAGGCGGAATTTACTCTTGATTCGCAGATGATAATATTGTTACTTTCTTTCTTCTTTTCTTGCAAGGAAAGACTGAAGAGATTCTCTCACTGTAACTTTGATACCCCAAGCACCAAGATCTGATTCAATGTGTTGTTGTCAGACTTGTTTCATGTATCACTAATTCATATCTGCATCCACATATTCCAAACAAAACATCTGATGTCTGCTCATAAGAGAGCAAGCAAAGTGGATTGATTATTGCTATTCTACAGTTAGTTTTCATTTGTGATTGGTTATTTTATTGTTTGCTTCAGAAGGCTGTATTCAGTTTACCCTTAATATATATATTCCATTGTTTCCCCAAAGCAACAAAATATCCTGTTTTTTCCATTCCATTTGAAGAAAGCTTGTTGTGAAAGTTCCATTGCTTGCACACATGCTTTGCTTGTGTGAATCAACAATATTATTCCCTCTCCTCTTCCCAACTAACCAACATATAGAACACCTTGAACTTCCACCAACAGAACTGTCAAGCAAATGTGGAGCTTTGAGCTTCATCTGCTGATACAGTCCCTCATCACTGACACATACCAGGTCTGCTCTGAGCTCCTTGATCTTCAAAAACCTACAACTCTTGCTCTCTGTAAGAAATGCTCCACATCAAATCGCGCGCTCATTAGCACCTGAATCAAGTCTTGTTGTCAAGCAGTATAATTTCTGATTGATGAAGCATGATGATATAAATATATGTACATTATGCTGAACGGGGTATTCATTCCCTTGTGTTCGAAAATGCGACCAAATGAAGTGACAAACACGCTGCTGCTGCACCACCACTCAATTCCTGCGGGCTGAGTGAATATCTATGGGTGTTTTTCTCTTAATTTTGTCAAGAACACCCAGAGAACTGTGTTTCAACACAGGTTCGAGGTCTAAAGGATGGCTAGAGGTGGATGAAAATGTACTGTACGATCGTAAACGAGGGTGAGAGGGTCAGACAAGGAAAATAAGTAGGATCAATCATTCAACTAACTTCAATGAGACACCGCGGCCGCCACAATGGAGGTGCGTATGGTTGGTCACTTGCTGTAGGCGGTTTTTCATCAAGCAAGTTTCTTCATTTGTTCAAATAGCCCAGGCTCATCTTTGGGGATAGCGCACACATCATCGCTGTCTAGGATTAGGCGGTTTCCGCTTCATATATGTCATGGTATATATGTGCATGACCATTGGATCAAACTAGGCCAACCCAACCCGGCCGCCAGAGCAATCCAGGAGAAATCATGTATCGTACAAGCATAGATGATCAGATTGATGTCTCGAGATAGTTAAACCTGACAAACCTCTTGATCTGCTGGTTGGAGAACTGGAATATCTTTCACCCTTTGAATTTGGGTGGATATGAGCGCTGTTGCACTATCAGCGTTCGTGAGACCTTGGGAATAGTACATACATTTATCCCATGGGCACGTTGTAAAACGGGATAAGAGATGGGTTGGTTTTATACGTACTCCCTGGCCAGAGTTTCCCGGGTCAAATAGAACAACGTCAACGGACTGGTTAAATGATATTCGGCTCAGTGTTCAACAGCATCTGCCACTTCATTTGTATTCTGTTCCCGCGCCTCGTAGTGTTCGTGGAACAACTTAGCTAGATTTGGCGCGGCGGCCCAAATCAATTGATGATTGCTAGGCGGTGGTGTCGGACGACCCGGCGGCTTTCTGAGCCCCCTCCATCTGCCCTGGTGTAGAGTTCTGCCGCGATTTTATGACAGGCAACTGCAACAAGCCTCAATAGGTGTAACTTGATGCCCTTTGACCCAGGTGAGATGCCCTGATATGCTTGTGCTCACCGTAACCCACACGCCATAAGCACGACAAACTAGGTATTTCAGGGGATGTGAAATTGGATTTGTGCAAAGCATGAGAATGAGGCATATAGCCTGTGGCAAGGTTTCGAAAGCAAAGCTTATTATATTGAACATTGAATATGGGTTTAAAGGGCCGCAAGTTGCTGGTATCCTAGGTTGCTTGGGGGTATCTGTGTCAAGTTGGCCGCTATTTGAAGGAAGATATATTGAATCCACGTAAAGCTAAGTTGACCACCCTAGCTGTCGATGAAGACCTATTATACTGTTGGTGGTTGAGCTCCATGGCAGCATGGAAGCTGATGGGAGATGAGCTTGACCGTGAGATATGTAGCGCATTGGCTGCGTTTTGGAGCTTGTGTAATGGTCTGTTCGACCAATCCTCCACAGCGCCCGGTAAACTTCATTACGTCAAACGAGTTCAATCCGAGTGCGATGTCGTCCTTGTTGTTGCTCTTAGCTATTCTTGTGCCAATAAATTTAGATTGCTCCGTACACTTTTGCAATGATTGAATGGTACCGGCATTCTCGTTTTGTGAGCAGTGTTTTGCATTCCTCGCAATGACCCATGAGGCCCCGTTTTCTTTGGTTCAAGAGAGGTCCGGTTTCGTAATTCAACTGGAATGGCACGGACTCTGGTACGTCCATGTTCAATATTGATGCTCTGAGAGCAGGAGGTCCACTGTGCCCGTGGAATCAGGAAACTCATTGTTGCTGAGGGATTTTTCTTTTTTTTCCTTTTTCCCTCCGTCGTCAAATATAATTCAGAGCCCATTTTAGTTCATGTGCTAGTTCCAAAGTACTTATGACTAAATGTTTCTTAGCCGGTGGCATATTAAGTTGTCCATTGAAGTTCCCATGAGCTGCCATCTTGGAAGTAAACGTGGGATTGGTGCTTGATTATGGCAGCTTTCTCTGCCCTTTCTCCCGAAGATATGTAGAAAGTCTTGAGATAAATCGCGGACAATATTTCCAGAGCCACCGGAAATATTGAGACGCACCATCATATCACTGAAACAAATATTTTGGGAAATTCCCAATGACGATAGGGTAGGGCCATTGTTGCTTTTAGAAAATAGAGACTCATCCATATGACTCCAAGAAAACGGAGTTCCCCCCATTGAATTTTGTCCCGTTTAAAACGCAGACCTCAGCTCCCATGTTGAATGAAGGAACGTGTCAAGCTTCAGGGGACAGGAAGCCGTAAATTGCCCTGCGAGGCCCTCAGGGTTATAAATACAGGCCGAATGTTTCCGCGCTCTGACGTTCGAGAGCGGTATGATATATATATATGTCAGCTGGGAAAACCGGGCGATGGGAGCATTGAGAGTTGCTGTTGTATTCATTTCAGCCCCCTTTCAACGCCAAGTATCCAGGATGACGCTCTCATTTTGCCCTTCGGGAAACATCGTGAGTTATTCCAGTTGAAGTAGAATTCTGGCTGTAAATTCCCACCCCTCCTCAAAATTGGAACACGTCCTAGCATAGCATACCCAGATATTGAATGTTTCTTAGCCGATGGTATATTTAGTTATCGATTCGGGACAATCCGCAATCCTGTAAAGCCCAAATGATCTCAGGCGCATCAAGCTGAAGTGCCCAACGGAAGATGTCGGACGATATCAATCTCGTTTCCACGCTGGCCCAACCGTGAGCGAACTGGATGGAGACTGATGAAGGATACACGGAGCCATTTATTATTATACTAGCAGCTGATTGCATGTGATTGCTTCATTCTAGGACAACTTCTTTTCTTCTTTTTGAGTATTTTATACTAGTGTTTCAATGAGCACATATAATTGATACTGATTGTATTAACAATTAAAATCTTCTTATTGAAGATTGTACAAATAATGCTTTATATTAAATGAGACCTCTATTCAGAGATCTCTATATTTAGAAATTTCTATATTTAATATATATTTAAAAAATCTATGAAGTATATATTGAGATATCTGTGAAATAAAGTTTATAAAAAATTAAAACTGATTAAATTATATATAGTAATATACTAATTATATTAGAACTAGTGCAATATAATAAATAAAAATTATGCTTTTACACTGAAAAATATTTTAAAAAAAGTTATTTAATATATTACTATAAACATGCTACTCTCTTGTCTAGAAGCGAGGCAACAATTAGCGTTGTGTCTTACCGCCTTGATATGGCCAATAGGCAAGTTGAATTCGTGGCTTTCAGCCAATAAGCAGTCAATAATTGGGGTGGCAGAAAAATACGCTAATTGTTGCCTCGCTCCCCGATGAGAGGATAGCAAACAAGAATAAAATAAACAGACTTGTATAATTAGAGATTTTATTTAAATTATTATAAAGGTTGATAGTAGGTTAAATATTAACAGCAGCAGTTTATAATATTTAATATTTAAATTAACTATTAAAAAAAATTCAATATAAAAGTGTATATATAAAAAATAAAATATCTTAATACATACAAGTCTCTGTGTACAAAGACATTGCAGAGCTAAGCTTAAAACAGAAGACTCTGTAAGATTGATTTTATAGCTTATTAATAGAAGAGATAGAACTGTAACTATAGTAAAAGCATATCTGTAAAGTGAAATAAGATTGACTTAAGAATAAGTTAAATAATAATATAGATAATTAATGAAAGACTGAAGAGAGATCTATAAAACTAAGAGATGAATTAATTATTAAAGATAATAATTACAGCTATTTTCTTAATTAAGTTAAGAATGAAGTTAATAAGAGATGTTCTCTATAATATCTGATAATATAGTAAGTTCTTTGAATAACAGTTTTCTTTTTACAGACTATTATTAATAAAGATATATCAGAACTATAAATCTTACAGTGATAAAACTTAATCTTAGATAATATATTTATATTAATAGACTGTTCACAGATTTAAAAGACTACTGTTAATTATATAAAGTATTAATATATCTAGAATAATAGAGAGAGTTCAGACTTATTTATTATAGAATCTATAACTGTAGAAGAATCTGATTTTACTATACATGTTTATTTACAGTTCTACACAGTGTAAAGAGATAATCAGTGATAGAAAAGATATAATAAGAGAAGATTACAATATCTGAGTTCTCTAAGTGTGATATTGAAGATAGATAGCTATAGAAGTAGTAAAACACTGTAAAGAAATAAATTAATCAAGAGACTGATTTTATAAGCAGTGAACACAGACTTTTAATACATTATTCATTCTTGAGAATCTATAAGTATTAAGAGATAATTAATCAGATGCATTATCTATTCAAGAATCTGTATAGAGTAGATTATTAATCAGATGTGTTATCTATTCAAGAATCTGTATAGAGTAGATAGTTAATGAGATATGTGATCTGTTATTCAAGAATCTGTATAGAGTAGATGTAGACTACTGAGACAAAAGAGCTCAGTCACCACCAGCACTGCTGGTAGAAGAGCTGATCAACCTCTGAGACTCTTAACAGTAGATGATAGATATGATAGTACAATGTCATGGGATTGTGCTTTGCTTAATTCTACACCAATCAGTGGGCTGTATTCACGCCAAGAACCTCAAAAAGGAAATTCTCCACTTTTAATGACCAGGGTTTTCATCATATATTTGCTTCGCTTCGCTCCGCAAATAAAAGTTTTGCAGATATAGAAGATTTTTTCAATATAATGAAAAGACAATCAGATCATTGATGTGTGCTCATTGTAACACTAGTATAAAATACCCATTTGACTCAAATGTCACTATAGGCTGCCGTAGCAGACCCGCTTGGCTGCCAACGGTCTTGGCCCGACTGGGTAGTAGGTCCTGGCTTAGTTATATAAAAAAAGTCTCTTGTTGCCGCAAGCAGACACGGCCAGTCAGTCACACTACTGATATCATTCGAGTCAGTATCACGCCGAACGAAATTTTTTTTCTCGTGCTTTCCTTTCTCCTAGAGATCGTTTGACATGGTTGATTAATTGTTGAAAACCATTTACTTTCGTGTGCTCGTTCCCCTTGCAATCCAACCTGTTTCCATTTGCTGCTTTATTTTTTCGGCGTATATTTAGCTCGGCGGTGCCGAATCGGCAATGACCAGCAAATTCCTGATGACTCGACCCAATATGCTCTCACGACAAGCCACCCAGTTGTCGCCAGTAGCCCGCAGATCCGTTACAGCTCTGTCGATACGGCCTGGTCACTATGTTCAGCCATTGAGGCATACTTCTCTGTCCAAACCAGTCCTCCAACGGTCATTCCGAAGAGCTTACGCAACTGTGCCAATTCCTCCGCCTCCGCCTCAGCAGCCGAAGCCGAAGCGGAGGTTCAGAGGTTTGAGATGGATGTACAGATTGCCATTGCTCTCTCTGTTGGCTGGTGCAAGCTCTCTGGGATACAGTATCTACTTGCTCCGGAATCCAGATGAACAAATACAGCCTGATCCATCGAAGAAAACACTGGTTATTCTAGGTGCGCAGACATCCAGTTTTGATAGTTGGCGACTATGCTATGACTGTGGGCAACTAAAACTGACATATATACGTGGATTAGGAACCGGATGGGGAGCTGTATCCCTGCTAAAAAGATTGGACACGGAAAACTACAATGTTATCGTCATCTCGCCGCGGAACTTCTTCCTCTTTACCCCGCTTCTCCCGTCGTGTACAACCGGTTTAATCGAGCATCGCTCAATTATGGAACCAATAAGGAACATTCTGCGCCATAAGAAAGCTGCAGTAAAGTACTACGAAGCTAGCGCTACAAAGATTGACCCCGAGAAGAGGGTGGTGCGCATCAGTGATGTATCGGAGATCAGAGGTGATACGTCAACAACGGAAGTTCCATACGATATGCTAGTAGTTGGAGTTGGAGCGGAGAATTCTACTTTTGGTTAGTTATCTTTAGATCCGCTAGGAGTACGGTTATATGTACTGATGCATTCTATTTTATTCCCTAGGTATCCCAGGTGTTCGGGAGCATTCGTGTTTCCTAAAGGAGGTTGGTGATGCTCAGGAAATCCGAAAGAGGATTATGGACTGCGTGGAGACTGCGATTTTCAAGGACCAAACCAAGGAGGAGGTCAAGAGACTCCTTCATATGGTAGTAGTTGGAGGTGGCCCAACTGGAGTTGAGTTCGCCGGTGAACTGCAGGACTTTTTCAATGACGACCTCAAGAAGTGGGTGCCGGAGATAACAGATAACTTCAAAGTCACACTCGTGGAGGCCCTTCCAAATGTACGGAACTTAATCTTTTGCCTATCTAATCGATTCCTATTGCTAATTATCATTTCACCCAGGTTCTTCCCACCTTCTCCAAGCAGCTGATTGACTATACCGAATCCACCTTCAAGGAAGAAGCCATCACAATCCGGACGAAGACTATGGTGAAGAAGGTCTCTGATAAATACATCGAAGCAGAAAGTACTAACCCAGATGGAACTAAGGAAATGGAGACTATCCCTTATGGCCTCCTTGTCTGGGCTACAGGTAACACCGTTCGTGGTGTTGTCCGCGACCTAATGAGCCAAATACCAGCACAAAAGAACTCGCGCCGTGGCCTTGCAGTCAACGAATATCTTGTCGTGAACGGAACGGAGAACATCTGGGCCGTGGGCGACTGTGCTGTGACAAATTATGCGCCAACAGCCCAGGTGGCTAGTCAAGAGGGCGCGTTCCTTGCCCGTCTTTTCAACACCATGGCCAAGACCGCAGCTATCGAAGATGAATTAAAGGCTCTCTCCAAAGCACAGGCGGAGGCGCCAACCGAAGAAGAGCGCAACAAAGTCCTGGATGAGATTAGGAATTTACAGAGAACCCTGCGGAGAACTAAGCAGATTGGGCCCTTCCAATATTCTCATCAAGGAAGCCTTGCATATATCGGCAAGGAGCGTGCTGTAGCGGATGTCAGCTGGTTGAGCGGAAATATCGCCAGTGGTGGAACTCTTACCTATCTCTTCTGGCGGAGCGTCTATCTGAGCATGTGCTTCAGCAGTAAGTTCCTTTATTCCCATAATTTTGATCAGCCTATGGGAAATTTGGATTTTTAAAGCTAATACCTTCATTCTCAGCTCGCAACCGAGTCCTGGTCGCGTTTGACTGGATAAAGGCGAAGATGTTCGGCCGTGATGTCTCCCGAGAATAAATTCTCACTTCGATAGAAGAAACTGAGCCTTTTCAGCGTCGAGCCTTCCAACCAAATATGTCCATCAAAACTGCCTTAGCGCGAGCGCAGTGGATGGATATCAACCTAACTTTATTGACATAGCTCCCCGCCAGTAATATACGGATGTGCTCCCCATCATCTACCAAGTCTCTTCTACCGCAGTAACCATGAAACGCTTTTACATATCCAAAATGCGAAATAGACTGCACAACACGGAATCCAGCGTCCAACTATAGATTTCTGCCCCTTTTCTCTGACTCCCGCAGGATTTGCGCTTCACTTTGATGCTCCCTGCCAGTTTTCTTTTTCTTTTTTCTTTTTCATTTACATATTTCCCATCTATCTCTATTGTCCCACCAACCATAGACCGCGTCTTTTTATTTTTACCTTTTTTCCCCCTTTTAATGTCTCCTGGCGTCCCGTATCATAAAAGCCTTCTTGTATTCTGTAACTTTTTATTGTTCCCTCCTTTAGTAGGCGCTTTTCTGTTTTCTTGAGCTTTACAGGTTTGTATCTTCTACTATGCTGGGCAATTTACCCGTCTCCTTAATCCTATTTCCCGATGATATACTAATTATACTCTTTCTAATAATGTCTCGGTATTCCGCAGAGTATGACTTTCCTCCTCGACTCAGTTTCATGATTGCAGTCCCCCTTGAGAAACGGCCCATTTTTACTATGATATCGATATAGATTTCCCTCCGTCTTCCTCCTTTTCTGGCTTTGAATTATCATATTAGGTGTCTCTTATGGGCAAAGTCTATTTTGTTCATTACGATCAATAGGAGTTCAAACAAGTTGACTGGGACTTCATCTTAGTGCAAAAACTAGCCTTTCATCTCTGAATTGTGACGCATTTCAACTACTCCTGTATCATGGCCCCCCTTGCCCTTGCTTCAACGCGATTGGGAGAATTACTAAGTAACGCTTCTCCTAGATCCAAAATATTACTTCCCATCCCAGTATGTACATACAATTACGCCTATGATTATCCAGACCACGTACTCGCACGCAGCTGCTTCCGTTCCCCTGCGGTTGGGGGTACGAAGCACAGGAGTACTGGCAGAGCAAGAGACCATTTGCTTTTTTATCCGCTCTTACACTTCAAGGAATGGCCGTGGCTCCATTCTTCGAGTTAGGTTCTTCGAACTGTGCACAACAGGAGAAAACAGGTGGTATTAGACAGCTTCGATCTCATGACGGGGCACTCCTCTTCTTCTCCCTCCGCCTCCTCCTCCTCCTGACCTTCTTTTTCCATCTCTCTCCCGTAACTCGAAACAGCAGTGTTACAAGATTGGGGGATACAAAATATGAGATTGGACACTCTACAGTTTTATGTAACCACTCTCCCTCACTCGCATCTTCCCACGCCGCGTAGTGTGCCATTGGATATAGATCTGTTCGCGCAAGGAGGTAGAGGTTGAATATGACGAGCACCAGAGTAATAGTAACAGTTACGCAGATGATTGTTTTGGGTGCGTCACTCATGCTCGCGGTGCCTTGCGTCGCTGCTGGTGCTGCCCGTGTGCATTGGCCATGTATAAATCCAATAAGTTAAGGACGCATGAGGATTATTTGCCGCAGAGGGATTGACGAAGAGGATAGGAAGTTGAGTAGTGAGAGGGTAGAGGGATGATGCGATTACGGCATAATGACATCCCTCCCCCGCATCCATTATCCTCAAGTTTTAGGCTTTGTGGATTCCAGGGAACTAGATTTAAGAGAGACTTTAGATTTGTGGCTGGGAAGAAGAATCAGCCAGCTTGAATTTGTCTGGCCTTTGAGAGTAGTTTGTTTGCTTTTGTATTGGGCACATCCCCCGCAATATCATCTTGAGTCGAAACCTCGCTCTAGACCGTAAGTCAGTAAGTTGACCCCAAATAAATATTCCAATCTGTCAGTATGTTTCTTTGTAGAATATACGCCACTGAATATTCCATTGGATGGAAGCCCGACCACACGTGATGAGAGATAATCACGTGACTTGTTAAATCACATGACTCTGGGCCGAGCAAATCTTCGATCTTTAGAGAAGCGCATGAGAGCTCCATCATCAGGCAAGATAGAGTATCCAGATACGATTTTACCGCCCCAATGCCTCCTCGATTAAGCTGGCGGCTGCCAATGCAGCTGCCATCACTATTCCAAACCACGTCTCCGCCGTCATTTCTCCTCCCAGTCCTACAACACCAGACCAGACAAGCCTCTATCCTTGCCCAGCTGTCCGATAATGCGACAGCGTACAACAAACGGATAAGACGTGGTCGGGGTCCTGCGTCAGGAAAGGGTAAGACGTCTGGACGTGGCCACAAGGGTCAGAAGCAGCATGGAAGCGTCCCCGCGGGCTTCAACGGTGGGCAGACGAAGGATGAGATTGTGCATGGTGAACATGGATTTAAAAACATGTAAGGAACATTTGACCCATATTTACTTTCATTTCCCCTTTGGAAGAGGATAAGACCAGAAGACAGACAAGATCTCTAACCGTGAAATCTCCCCAGCTTCTCCCTCGACATTGCCAAAGTCAACCTCGACCGTATCCAAGAATGGATCGACCAAGGCCGCCTCGATCCCTCCCGCCCCATCACAGTCCGCGAACTGGCAAAGTCCCGCTGCATCCACGGCGTCAAGGACGGCGTCAAACTGCTCGCCCGCGGCGGCAAAGAAGCCCTCAAACAACCCGTCCAGATCGTCGTCTCCCGGGCCTCCGCCACGGCTATCGAAGCCGTCGAAGCCGCCGGCGGCTCCATCACCACCCGCTACTACACGCGCCACGCAATCAAGCGGATCCTATCCGGCAAGACGGACCCGTTCGTCTCGCTTGCGTGGCTCAACGCGGGCGAGAATCTGACCATCGGAATGGGCATTGATAAGCCCCGTGTCAAGGGTGATGGGTTCTCGTATCGGTTGCCGGACCCGACGAGCCGGAAGGATATCGAGTATTATCGTGATTCGGCCCATCGGGGGTATTTGAGTTATCTTGTGGAGAAAGGGGAGACACCTAGCTTGTTCTTCACTGCACCCGGTAAGGCGCATAAGAAGAGTAAGGAGGGTATGCCTTCTAGCGACAATAGGTTGTGGTAGAGGGGGAAGGTGGCATGGTGCTTAAAACGTTTTCCTCCTTTTCCTTTTGCATTTTTGTGTTAGGAATCCAGCAGGAGAAGGGGCTTGTTTCTTCCTTTCCGACTTTTTATGTAGGTATTTGATTCTGCATTGCCTTGTTTGGTTTTTACTGTATACTAGAGAAACAAATTCCTCAAATGGGTTTATTTAGGTTATATTTTGGCAAAGGCTTATTCATGTGCTGTAAGGGCAAATAGCTCCTTTTCCGACCCTCTTATTCCTACTCAAACAACTTTCGCTAGTTGCGGATATTACCCTTCCCTTTCCGGGCGTGTTGAAAAAGGGTCTTGATACTGGCAAAACTTCTCATAAAATTTGGCTTCCATAAGCAGACTTTTTCAGAAGCAATTCATCGCAATTATTCGAACTCATTAACAGCCTAATTATGTTAACATACATTGTAACCCTTTTTCCACCCCCCTAAATCCTTTTTTTTTAACAACACCCCCGCTTACATCATATTATCAACATTATCACGCCCATCAAGTAAGGGAGATCGCCCATATGAACGAGTACCACGTGCAAAAAACGCCAGTGCTGGGATAAAAAGCAAAGGGGAGAAGAAAGGGGCAAAGAGAAGCCCTTTCTCAAAAGGAGGGGAAGAAAGGTATCGTGGAAGCGAAATCTAGCAATCTGTGTGGCAAAGTGGAGGGTCAAATAGAAGTGGACTATTTGTAGAATGAGACGAGAGCGGTGCAGAGAAGAAAGAGAAGAAGGAGAAGAAAATATAATCCCCATTTCAAACCATGACAACAAGAAGTCACCACTGGAGCGGAGAAACGGAAAAAAACACTGGAGCGAATAAAAGCTGGGGGCGGAAGTCAAAGGAGGACAGTGAAAGATCGAGTGGGGTGAGTGTAAAGTCTCGAGATACAATATTGCCATCACCCTTGCCAATTTCCCTCCTATAGGCCCCGTGAAAATGAATTCTGCATGGTAATACATAAGCTGTTCGCCCCGCTCGGCCAAAATCAAGAATGGCTTCTGGTTTTCACTAGTAGTGTGATGAGAATGTTCCTGCATTGGAGTTTATCGATTTCCGAAAGAAATAGCGGTGCAAACATGATTGTGGGAAAATGGGGAAACGGGAAAAGGGAAAGGGAAAAGTGGTGAAGGAAGAATAGAGGGGAACTGAAGGTTTGATTCGATAGTAATACACAACTCAGCACAAGGACTGAGATGTATGAGAGGTGGTGAGAGTCCCGATCACAAATGAAATGGGATAGGATAATGAGATAAATATGCAAAGAAAACCGGATGCTAAATCAAATACCGAAAGAAAAAAAATTCTTAAAACCCCAGCCAACCCTCACGCGGTTCAATTTCATCAATGCTAAGTGAAGTGGACGTAATCTGCCAAACGGCAAAAAAAAAAAAAAAAAAAAAAAAAAAAAAAAAAAAAAGAAGAGAAAGAAAGAAAATAGAAGGAAAATCGTCATAGCCTATGCAGCGTAGCAATTGGGAGAAATCGTGCATGGACGCCAAACCATCAAACAGAAAAGGCCTACCCCTCCTGAGCTCGCTAGACATAAGAAACCAGAAAAGCAAAACGAACGCAGAGAGGTATATAATAAGTAGATGCGACACACTTTTGGTTAATGAGAGTCACGGGGTATCAAATACGAACGCTAAGACAATAAAGGGATATAATAAACGTGCATGCAAAAATAAATCCACCAAGGACACCATACACTTGATACACTTTGCGTAACACCTTGGTGGTTCCTTACATAACCGTCATAAAACAATCGTAACATATCGTCATATCCCATACATAACGAACGCAATCACGATGGGTAGAAGGCAGGGCCTAAAATCTCCATTGCGGAGCATCACCAGCATGATCTGTGCTGTTAGAACACCCCTGAAACCAGCGGCATTGTAAGACCTCTCGGATGGTCCATCGCTTTATCGTGTCCATCTCCAGACAGCCCTGGATTAGCTCCAATGCGTTCTGCCGGTCCTGTTGATCACCCCGACCTTTCAGAACAGAAGCGCTGTCCCAACGACCTTGCATAATATTGAGTTTGATCCGTGGTTTAAAAGAGTCCTGGAAGGGCCGTGAGCCAACAACCAAAGAAAAAACAACGACTCCAAAAGCCCAGATATCCACAATTGGATCAATGAGTCCATTCACGGATGATAGCAGCTCTGGAGAAGCGTATTCCAGGCTTCCGGCAACGCTAGTACTTGTATCCGAAGGACCTATGGCTTTGGGGGGAGGGCGATCCGCGGCATTATCGTACGGATCAGGTGAGCTTCCACCGCCGTTTTCAGATGTCAACCATTCTGCCATCCCAAAGTCACATAGTATCAGCTGGGCCACATCTCCATGTTCTGTAGACGTTGCTGCGTCTAAAAGGCAGTTTTCCAGTTTGATATCTCGATGGACAACACGTGCATCCTCATGCAAGTATCTGATAGCGGATGCTAATTGGTATGCATAGCTTCGGGCAACATTCATTTCAAGGCCTTGGCGATGTCTGCGGACCAAGTCAAACAGAGTGCCCCTTGTGGTTAATCTTGTAAAGCAAAATGTAGCATAATCGGTTTCGTAAACTGCTTCGAGTGGCAGAATGTGGGGGTGGTTTAGGTATCGCCATATGCGTACTTCATGGTCGAATTCGGCTTGGAGTTGCTCATTTTCTCTTTCACTTTGACCAGCGAGGTGTTTCTTGACAATCTTAACAGCCGACCGTTCTGGTCCGCCCTCCCCATGAACCTTAAATGCTTCCTTCACTGTGCTGAAGCCTCCAAATCCGATTTGCTTGCCTATCACGTAGTCTGTTCCTACAACCTGACCCTCATCATCAGGTTTCGGAGGAACCTCCTCACGGCTCCAGAGGGACAGAAACGTGCTGGCTGGAGACTTACCGCTTGAGTTGGTAGAACGGCCAGAATCATGAGATAGGTTGTGTCGTAAACTGCCATCCCGGCCTAGAGTATAGCTTTTAGATCGGCTCCCAAATGGCTGAGGTACAAAGTTAGACCATGCGCCCCCATCATCCAATGATGCAGGCCGGTAGATCCTAGGATAAGCCGAGAAAGGCGACAGAAGTATGTCTCTGGTTGCTTCTGGTGGAGTACGCACTTCATCAGTGGCAGGTGAGGCGGTGGATAGAGAGGTGAGAGAAGTAGGACGTTCCCCAGCTTGCCCAGCGTCACCCCCACAAGTCACTACGGACGGGGAGAAAAAGTCACAGTGAGGCGAGCCAATTGGAAGCGCATTTGCGGAGCTTCCAGAATCGCGTTTCTCGTGGGATAATCTATCCACGCACGCGTCGACATCGAGCCTCGGACAGATGGATGCATTTTCCAGTTGGTTCCGGCTTCCAGGCTCAACAGAGTAATCAGCGTTGTGGCTAATCGAGGGTTGATCATTTCGAGCGAATTGCTCGAGTGGCGATGGTTGAATATAGCGAGGGTTATGGGTATATTCCAGATCATCAGGAGCGCCTGCTCTGTAATGATGGTCTTCAGGGCAAGGCACAGGGATGGGAGGAGTCGGAACATGGGCGTCATTTAAAGCACCATCGCTTCCTTCGAGCCCACCGGTACGCTGGCGGCTGGAGTGGGCAACTTCATGTGAAGCTCGCCTGGCATTATTGCCATCCGGGGTTGGTACATGTCCACGTCCATGGCCATGGCCATTCTCTGTTAACCCTGGTGAACTCGTAATATTCGGATCTAACGTCAAATTCTCAAGCTTTCGGATCTCCTCAAGAGCCATGCCCTCACCCTTGAGGAGGTGATTGCAACGGCTAGTAGTGAACCCTGCAGTCTCAACAGTTGACAAGCGGTAGTAGTCGGAGCCGTAGAAGCAGAAGCTGCAGTAACAGCAAGCGAGGGAGCCAGATATTTAAGGTTGGGCCAGTAGCAAGAGCAGGCCCCCAGTAGTATCCCCACAGGCGATAGCAGGCAGAGTCATGTGGATAGAAACTGAGCTCAGTCGGCAGCACGACGAGACAGGGTGGAGACGGGCTGGGTGCGCGGGGCCTACAGGGCGGGGCGACCGTCCCAACGGGCTTGGGCTATCTTGGTCGAACAGCAGCCAGCAACTGGCACAGAGCAAGACAGGCCGATTTGGCTGGGTATACTCCTAGAGAGGAGAATATGAGCCTATAGAGAGGCGCTGGCGAGATACAAGGCCGATGGGCAGGAAGACGGGAGCTGCAACCTGGAGTCGCGCGAGGTGGTGAGCGGTGATGATGGAGGGAAAAAGCAGACGACGTTCTCTCGTCGCCAGGCATCGGGTGAAGCAGGCGAGAGCTCGGGATAAGGTCACGTGGGCGGCAAACCCCCCTGCCTTGGAGGGCGTTTGTGGAGGGATCCGTGGGTGCGCTGCGATTGGCTGGAGATAAGGGCCTTGGCATCCAACAGCCGCCAGGGGCATCAAGCGCAATAGACGCGCGCCCAGCCTGTCGCGTTTGTTTCTGAGCCAGCCAACGCCAAGCCACGTCGCTCGAATTAAGGGATTCTCCTGAAAGACGCAGGCCGGGATCGTGTCTGTTGGCTGTTGTTTTGTTGTCCCAGCCCTCGTGGATGGCCATTTCATTGTCCTCTGCTTCTCCTCCTGCTTCTTCTCCTCTTCTGCGCGCTGTTGTCTTGTCTCTGCTGGGGTTGGTGAGGCCTCAATCCTTCTGTCTCTCGTTCTCGCTTTCCCCGCTCCCGCAGCGGACTCCTTCTCACGGCTCTCCTCCTTCGCCCTACAATTTCAGAGCTATACACTGTTCCGTTGTCGCCTGTCCATATTCCTTTCGGGAACCTCTTTTAGCAAATGCTCGTGCTATCTTTTCCCCCTCTACCTATTTTACTCAGTATCCCCTTGAACTATTTCTTTGGCATGCGCATCACCCGCAACGATGACCAGGCCTCAGATAATTCGAGCAGGTGAGTATCTAATGAAGGGTACAATATAGCATAACGGGGTTTATTGCGTGTTGCTTGAGTTCATAGACATCTAATACGATCAAAACCATTCTTTCAGATACCGTCGACCTGCAGGGTAACCGTTCCCAATCCACGCACGACCAGACACGCCAACAGGACCAACTAGGTTCGTCAGACGGCAATCGAACAGCGCCACACCAATCTCTAGCGATGCGGAATGCGGAGAAAGAGGCCAGAGAGGAATTGGTTCAAAGTCCCAGAGTTTCTGTAGATCGCAGCCACGCCGACGACTCTGAGGATGAAATGAATGGCCATGACCACGGGGCACATCATGACGGCATTGATCACTATTCAAACGGCCATTCGTCAGCAGATGAAGGAGATATTACCGACGGCGAAAGTGATGACCAGTTGGATGATGATATGTTGGATAAGATATCCAGTTCTCCATCCATCGATGATGGTAGGTGCCACTCTTTTTCAACTTTATCCTGCATGTCCCCATGCGCTCTCTTTCTCTCTCACTCGACAGCCCCTGGGTCGTTGAAGAGTCCCTTCGTTTCTATTTCGATTTGTATCTCTATTCTATTTCATTTGGGGCCTGATTTTCTGTACTTCGCATCCCAATCCTTGGTCCGAATGCGCTCCCCCGTTTTCTTGTATTCGTCCGTAGGGGAAGTTGATGATTTGAGGGTGTGTAATGCACTGCACTGACCCGAAGGCCTCGCTGAGCCGCAACAATTCGTTGGGAATGGCGCACTGTCAACCCGCCCAAGGGGATGGATATGAGTAACTTGGGTTACATATGGCAACAACGCTCTACCCCTCCCACCAAACATGATGATAACCGCCATAATTGCTTCCTTGTTCAAGAAATGGGAACGCTATGTTTTTCAACTAAATTAGTATTGTTATATAGCCATCAGCTAGTTCTTATGGACGTTCCATTCGATGCTCGTTTCGTGATGGCTACCCCATATGTTATTTTCTTCTTCTACATTTTCCTACTCTATTTTTTTTTTTTGGCCTCCTTTTGATGGAGCTCATAATCACTTACATCAAAACAGAAGATATCGATTTCGAATTTGTCTACGCTTTACATACTTTCGTGGCGACTGTCGAGGGACAGGCGAATGCCACCAAGGGTGACACAATGGTTCTCCTGGACGATAGTAATAGCTACTGGTGGCTTGTCAGGGTTGTGAAGGATGGCAGCATAGGTTGGTTCATGCGTCGTTGAATTTATAGTATTGGTACTAACAGTTCTAGGTTATCTGCCCGCTGAACATATCGAGACCCCAACAGAACGCCTGGCGCGTTTGAACAAGCATAGAAATATTGATGTATGCTTCTGGTGTCATGATTTCTTACCAGCTAGTGCTAATTTTATGTCTAGCTCTCTGCGACAATGTTGGGAGATAACGCGGAGAAATCAAAGAACCCCCTGAAAAAGGCCATGCGGAGGCGAAATGCAAAGACCGTTACTTTTACGTCTTCTCCAGTTTACCACGAACCGTCTGATGTCGAATATTCTACCGAAGAAGAAGACGACCCGGATGACCAGTTCTTTGACAATGACGACGATGAAGAAATCCTCCAATCGGAAACGAATGATGGGCAAGAAGAATCCCATGACGAGGACATCGTTGTCGAGCCACTTCGACCAAAAGTACAAACAGATAAAGACGGTTCAAGCGCACGTGAAGTTGAACCTGACCGAGATCCTAGCCCTGAGAGGGTTCGGGCAAACGAGGATTCTTTTGATAGACAAGGTGAACCCAAATTTCTCCCCTGGCAATTTTATTCCACGCAACTAAGTCAAGAAACAGATGACAATCCTACCGGCAGGTCGAGGAACGGTGTAGTGCGGAACACAGACTCGTTCTTCAAGGATGATAGCCTCGAGACCAAGAAGATATCATTGACTCCAAACCTCTTGCGTGACGATTCGAATAATGGACCTGCGGCCACAAATGATCCTAAAGAGGTATTGTTTCAATGCCTTGTTCAATTTACTCTATATATCTCTCTTTCACATTTGGCTAACTAATTCCACTTTGGTCAATTAGGTGAAAGGACGTGGAAGCCTCGAAGCTTTTGATAAAGTCATCAATTCGGGAGACAAAACCAAGGATGACAAAAAGCGAAAGGAGAAAAAATCAGGCATGCTTAGTGGCTTATTCAAAAGGAAAGACAAGAAAAGTAAAGCCATTGACGATGATATGGAAGAATCAGAGAATATCTCAGAGGAATCGACACGCTCGGCGACTCCTCCCAAGACATCTAGTGAATCATCGAAGGAAGAACGTCAGTCCTCGAAATCCCAAAACTCATCCCAGCGATATCCTAGCAAACTACAAAAAACCCCACGCGATACTTCTCCAGTTAAGACTGACAGTATGCAAGCAGTCGCCCAACAAGGGCTTAGCAATGTGGCAACTTCCACGACATCTACAGCAAACGATGGCCCCGGCGCTTCCGTGCGGGCCGTTCCACATGATTCCCAAGCTGATGTTCCACAGCTACTTCGTGTCAAAGAAGCGACTCGTGAAAAACCCGCAACTTCTACTTCTCAGGACCAAATTAGCCCGAATCTGGACTCCCCAACGACGACTACTTTCCTTAGCACATCAATCTCTCCTGTTGATTCTTCACAAAACCCATCAAGCAATGCCAGGAGCAACCCAAGCAAAGAAACGATTCGATCCACGCCTATATATGAGGAAGAATATGAGGACATGGATTCTCCAATTCACATATCATCTCCAGAGCACCGAAATCGTAATAACCCTCCAGATTTGACAACAGATACTTCATCTGTCGATGAAACACAGAATCTGGCACTGTCCCCGACACCCTCCTCTCCGGAGCTTGTTGAACATCCAGACGACAAAGTGGAGGAAAACAGCGCCCCGACTTCCTCTACCAACACACCAACATGGAGCGAGGCTAGCCTTCGTTCTTATCTTGACGATGATACCGATATCCGGGATCTCCTCATCATTGTCCATGACAAGTCTAATGTGACACCCGCAGGCCCTGATCATCCGATAACAGGTAGTCTATTCAAAGAAGAGAGCAAGGGACTTAATGAAATGTCAGTCCGGCTCGATGAGCTGTTAACTGGCTGGATGGCTCGGAAAATGAAAGCATCTGTGGCGAAATAGGCGATACCAATCACTTTATTGATCCTTCACCCTTCCGTATGCATCTATAATATCCGTCCGGTTGAGCGCGACTACGGCGCGAACAAGTTCTGTTCAAGGTATTTCGCACCACTTTCACCCACAACAAAAATGTATCACTCCATGTCATATCGCGGAGCTTATACACGTCTTCCTGCTTGATTTGCTTGTGTCGATATCGAGATGGAAAAACTTACCCGAAAAAGCAAGAAAATAACCGAGAAGCAAATGGCGGGCGTTTACGAAAAATACGATCACATGAGACTAAGGCGCTTAATTATTTGCATGAAACCACAAAACATTCGATATTATAAGATCCGCGATACTTAAATATATCGGTGTTGACGAGGCGTGTTCTTGTTTTCAGGCTTTTGGCCTCCGGGTGTCCTTCCTTCGTGCGCCCTTTTTTATTATTGGCTGACCTCTATCGCCTTGACTGTTGAATCTATTCACTCCATTTCCTCCCTGAATTTCCTTCCACCAAAAAATAGTCAATCAGGGCGTTCTCTTCTGGCAGCATCTATTCCCAACCATATTTCCAAAGGTCTTCCATCTCCCATCCCCCTCCGGTGCTCGCCATTCACGCCACAGCTCTTCATTATCTCCAGTCCGCACCACTATCCGTTTCGATCTCATTTGTTGCGTTCATTGTTTTCACACTACGAGTACGACATGATGGGTATATCACTACCCCGTTCCTTTTCCTCTGTTCACTGCCTTCTTTTTTTTGTGCTTCAATCAAATACAATACCCAAAATACCCACGTGTACCTTCGTTTTTGATCGTATCCCTCTGCTATTCATTTATACATATCATGCCTTCTTAGTGATCGCTGCCGATTGCCGTTTATTCCTATCCATCCGCTAGCTAGTCTCGCCTCTTTGGTTTTGTTTCCCGTTCATATACTAACGTCTTATCCCCTTCGAATTTATTTCACCATTCTCTTATTATTCCTCCTCACCTCGTTTCTTATCACCTCAAATCGTCGGTCTCTTATCTTGTGACCATCCCTCAAATTTACCTTTTGATTCTCTTATATTTAATTTCACATCCTCACTTTGCTGTTGTTTTCTTTTTTTCCCGAATTTTCCCTCGGGCTGGACTGAGGGGTCATTATTATTGTGCTTCATTTTTGGTTAGCTTTAGGGGGTCAAGGGCAAGGATGGTAAATCGGAGATTAATTTCCTTTACTCCTTGAGCCGTTTTATCCAATGCTTTCTGCCATCTTTCACTTTTTCTCATTTATTATGATGTAAAGAGTACACTTGCGGCATTGAGACCAGAGTTAAGCCGCGATAGATAACTGGATAGGAGTATTTCTACTGTAGGTACATAACATATGGTACTGTATATGTACAGGAACACACCTGGACCCTTATTAAATGGATCTCGATACAAATCGCTCTTTTCTTTTTTGGTCGATGGGTTTTACTTTTCTTTGCCCCGGGTTTAATACAGTCCCAGTTAAAACCATTTTCCCACTCGTAGTTCTCGCAGTACCTCAGCAATAGTATTGAGCACATAATCAATGAACACATCTGAAGTGCAACCTCCGCGTCTGTCTTTGATGTATCAAGACATCAACACCAAGTCCCACTCATGTATCACCTCATTCAATCTGGCCTATCTCTGGCAGAAAGATACAAAAAGATATCTCAGCAAGAGTATTCAATACACAATCAGCAGACAATAACAACTATAAAATCAGTATAACTCAAGGTCTGACTGAGCCTTTAATTTCTGCACAGTGAGATATATTAAATCTAGTTTTAATATCTTAATATTCAATAGATTCTGCAAGGAATTGAGAACAGCAATATTAGATTTCTATTGAACTTGAGAATTAACTCTATATCAATATAATCATTGACAAAGTCTTCTATTTTAAGATATAAATAATCAGTTCCTTCACATTCTGCTGATAATATTTATATTATTATATAGAAACAGACTTATATTCTCTATAATATCAAGACTCTGAAGAGGAAAAGTATTGATAGAGAGTATATAGTAGTATAGACTAACTATGTGACTGTGTCTGAGATTAGAATTAGATTTTTTGATAGTCTTATTGTAACGTGGCGGAACCGAAGCAGTGGCTAGTCAGCGGCGACACGTAGAGGTAGTTGTTTGAGAAGTCATATGAGTGAGCTTGACTATCTTGCTTGAATAGCGAGCTCATAGGCTACAGGGTTATTACAAGGATATCACAGATATGATACTTAGTATACTAAGAAGATTGTATGAGACACACAGTAACTCTTGTGTATATTTCTGTAGAAGTAAAACAAATCACTGACTTCTTTGATGAAGAGTCAGCATCTAGCTATTCTATATAGACAATGAACAGATACTCTTCTCTCATTTCATGAGTGAGAATAGCTGAAGTGATACCTCAGCAGCATCTCATTGTCAAGAAAGAGTAATCTGCTAATCTTGTATAGAAGTGAGATTCTCATATTCATCAATCAGATCTTTCTATAATATATCTGAATAATGTTATAGAGCAGTTGAAAATCAGTTCAGATAGAATGAAATTATCTGTATAAAAGTAATAAGTTGTGTGAAACTGTAACAGAGTCTTGATATAACTGAAAGTGTGATAATACTCTTCTCTTTAAGAGTATAGTCTCTATATTCTTAAGATTACTGAATTAGAAATTATCTTTATTGTATAATAATGATTATCAACTGATTGACAGTACATGTACTATATGTGATATAAAGAAATAGATGAGTTTTTCTACTGACTGTATAGATCTTTCTTTTCTCATCTTTATTCAAATTAAACATATGATAAGTGAGTTTCTTATATATCAATTTAAATGATAAAAAATGTAATTAATAAGTGACTTACAGATCTTTCAATATCTTCTATTCTATATATGAAATTCTCTGCAAAAGTGGTGTGTTTTAGAGACAAAGCTAACAGTAATGATAGAATTTTTTTAAAAAGATCTTTCTCTTCTGTGATACTTTTTTCTTCTCTCTCTCTTATCTACAATAGTGAGTGTATGAGAGTATTGTTCTTAAAGAACAGTAGAGGACTTATTCTGATGTTTTCTAGTGAGTAAACATCTTTGTGATATGACAGCAGTCTTCATGACTGCTAAGAAAGTCAGATTGAAGACAGAGATGATGATATCAATGAGCTGCAGAAGCACTACTCTTATTATCATATCTTCTTCTTCTTCTGCTTCTTTTACAGTCACAGTGATAGTCACTGTGCCTTGCAGTGAGAAGTCATTTCTTCTGTCAGTTAATTTATCTATGTCTGATCTGTCTCTCACTTCTCTTATTACTATTGCAACACTGTCTTCTCTCTCAGCTAATACAGTGATGTATGACCCTGTGTGATCATTCAGAGAGAAACTTGAAAAGAGCTTGATTCTGAGAACAGTGACTCTGAGAAGCTTAATTTATAGTTTCTCTCTCACAGTATATCTGAGCTCTGCTCAGAATACTACTGAGTTGAGTTTACAGAGTTCTGCAGTTTCTTTATCTTCTCTCTGTAAGAAGACTCTGATACAGTCTCTGACTAACACTGCTACTTGTCTATACTGTGCTAAGCAGCTGAAGAAGAAGAGAATTCTGTGCATCTATCTCTTCTCTCACTCTTATTATTTTTATTATATCTGTAATAACAACTTCTATCTCTCTGTAAGTATTATCTACTCTACAAGAAGATGTCATATCAGCTCTGACAAGAAGCTTAGATGCTTAAGTAGTACAGAGTGAGAGTCTCAGAGCTTCAAGTATTGATAAATTCTGTTAAGACTGAGAAGATCTCTCTTACTCATCTGTAAAAGAAGATGAAAGTGTGAGTCTCTGAGATGAAAAAATATCTCAGAATAACTGATCTTAAGAAGAGATCAGTCAGTGCTGTTATTAAAAGTATCACAGAGATCAATCACTGATTGAAGAGAATCTCACTTCAGTTAAAGTAGATGACTGAGATATTTTGTAAGTTAATAAGTTAATACTTTTAGTATCTCTTATACTCTTCTGCAGCATGCTTCTCTGCAGTACTGCAGTGCTAACTTCTCAGCAGACAAAGATATCAGTGCTGAAGACTTCAATGATAAAGAATGAGTTTGATAAGAGTGTGATTATTAATGAGTAGACTCTGAGATTTCTTCTTTTTACTTTTTCAGTGAGCTGTAATCTCATTAGATTAGTAGTGACCTGCAGATTAATTAATATTAATCTTTTTTATTAGTTTTAAATATTTCTTTTCTCTAACTGCTTTAGAATTTTTACACTTGTATAGTCTCATTAAACTTCTAAAAAACTCTTTGAGAGAAAATAGAAGAAGAGTGCTACAGAGCTTATAAGACATCAGCTCATTACTGTGAGATTATCTCTAAAAAACTCTTTGAGAAAAATAAGAAGTCTTAAGCAGTATTTCTTACTTAATATCTCTGATGTATAATGAGACAGTCTCTACTAGCTATCTTATAACTTGTAATCTCTTTCTTAGCATTTTTCAAATACTTAAGTGATTTTCACAAATTCTCTGATAATGAATATTCTTCTTATTTTATAAGATATTGAAGCTTGCTGTAATATATTCACTTATTCAATATTTTCTTTATAAGATATTTGATATCACTCTCAATCTTAATATCATTCAGCTGAGATGACTCTGTCTCAGAGTATTACTTATAGAGCTTTAAATAGAAAATGTGAAAAACAGAATAAATTAATTTCAATTCTGTGAGTAATTTTAACTTATATGTCTGCTTATTCATCACTCTTATTACTGAGAAAGATTCTAGTCATCACTCACTGAGCTTCTTACACAGTCTCATTATCTTAATATTCTTTGCTAAAAGTAGCATTTAATCCTCTATCAAGAACTTTATCAGAAGATGTTTTCAATTATAGTATTTTATCTACTGCTTCTGAGTGCAGTGAATGCTTTTCATCATCTTCTCATGAATTTTATTTAAAAGTTTTAATCTCACTTTTACTTCTGATACTGAGAGATACTTCATTCTCTGTATTTATCTGACATTCTGACTATCTATTCTTCTCTTTGAAACATCATTCATGATGTCACTGAGTAATAAAGAATTATATTCATAACAAGTATAGAAAGAAGATATCTTTAAAATTATATTCTTTGTATTATTATATATGAATTCAGCAGTCAGAAGATGTTTAAGTTAATTATTCTGATAATATAAACAGAACACTTAAAGATGCTGTTCTAATGTCTGATTCTGATATTCAGTCTAGTCATCAGTCTGCAGATGAAATGCAGTACTGAGAAGACATTTTATTATAAGATAATAGTAAAAAGCTGATCAGTACTTGCTAATAAAGAGAGATTCTCAATCTGTTATCAACAATTTCAGAGCACTGTGATTATGAATGATGATATCTAAAAACAGATCAGTCAAT
This sequence comes from Blastomyces dermatitidis ER-3, assembly GCF_000003525.1. Taxonomy (NCBI): domain Eukaryota; kingdom Fungi; phylum Ascomycota; class Eurotiomycetes; order Onygenales; family Ajellomycetaceae; genus Blastomyces; species Blastomyces dermatitidis. The sequence goes on along the minus strand of NW_025544779.1, from coordinate 1,089,874 downwards.
TCAGAGACTTTAATCTTTTTATAAGTAGGAATATATCTGATTATCTTCATAAAGTGATCAATAATGATTAAAATTGAGTCATATTCTTTGACTCTTATCAACTTCAGTAGATCAACTATGAAATTCATCAATAGATTCTATCATGAGTTCTTTGAAATAGACAGTGACATTAACTCATTATATTACTTATATCACAGAATCTTTATTCTTTGATAGATATTATAAGTCTTAATATACTCTTTGATATCTGTCTGAAGCTTATCTTAAGTATATTTATATTTTAGAAGCTTCTCAGTCTTCTCTAACCTGAAGTGCTCTGTATGAGAATTATTATAATGAATTCTTAATAACTTCTGACACACTGCTCTGCTATAAGAGATGAAGACTGAATCATTCAGCAGTAGAAGTTCATATTCTTCTAGTTATCAGTGATTTAATTTCTTAGCAGCACTGTCTCACTCAGAGTCTATCTCTTTCAAGTTTAAACTGAACTCTTTCTTCTTTAACTTCTGAATTCAAGCTGCAGTAGAGACATTCTTCTTCTATAACTTATCAATGAATTTCAAAAGTAATTGAGTTGAAAGATTGTAGATCATTTCATTCTTTATTAATTCAATGATTGTAAGATATAATATAAGAAGCTTATAATCTTCAGTGTCAGTTCTCTGCAGAGATCTGAGTTCTCTTTTATCTTCTATACTGAGTCACACAGCTGTCTCTTCAGTGCTGTTTTCAAGCTTTAGAGAATCTCAACTCTCTGCAGCCAGCTTCTTCTGCAGTGATGACAGAGATTCTTTTATAGAATTCTTCTTCACATTAATAATATTATAATCAGACTGTCTAGACAGTGTGATGATGAGATTAAGCTAATCTGAACAGTATCAGATATAAAAATCATACTTTAAAAGCAGCTCTGCTCATCTGACTTAATATTCTATCAAGCTCTTTATTGTCAAGAAGTAATGCAGATTTGTATAATTAGTGAGAACTTACACTGAGTATCTACTACTCTGAAGATAATATTATCAGATCTTAAAGAATTTAACAATTGCTAATATCTTCTGATTATGAGTATTATACCTTCTCTGTATAAGTGATAACTTCTTGAAGAAGAAGATCACTGATCTTTATTTACAGTGTCTTATAGACTCTGTAAAAAAGTCTTCTCTCACAGATAATTCATTGCCTGTTTTCTCAGAGATAATTATTCTCTGATTCTTTTAATATTGAAAGATCTTCAGTGTCAACTGTGAAAAGATTTCACAGACTTCATTCTCAGATATATCAGTCTTACACTGACTGAGTAAGTTGAGATTAAAGTGATTCAGTATTATAATATCTGTGAAAGCTTGTTTCAATTCTGCAAACACCTGCACAGTATCTTGAGTGAGAATAAACAGTTCTGTTTTTCTGTCTTTCACACTTTTCTTCAACAGATCTGTAAGAGAGGCAGTAATTCATGAATATGTATAGATGAATCATCTGTAGAAATTCACAAATTCTAGAAACACCTGCATCTTGCAGTATATTTATGACACTGATCAGTTCTCAATGATGAAGACTCAGCTTCTATTCATTGAAATGTCATTTATCTCAATAATATAATCTAAGAAATCAATCTTCTGTATATAGAACAAGCATTTTTCAGTGTTTGTATAGAGTTGATACTGTCTCAAGTGACTCAATACTTCTTAAACATGAATATTATGTTCTTTCTCTGATTTTGAGAAGATTAAAATGTCATTCAGATATACTATGCAGAAGATGTCAACAAGGCCTCACAGTGCCTTATTTATATAGATCTGAAAGATGACTGAAGTGTTACAAAGATTAAAAGATAAAACAAGATATTCAAAATTGCTATACTTGATATAAAAAGTCATTTTTCAAACATTATCTTTGTTAACTCTGATTCTATGATAGATATCTTATATATCAATCTTCAAGAACATCTTTACTTCAGATAATTGATTGATCATCTCATTAATTAATAGTAGTAAATAGTAATTCTTAATCATTATCTTATTAAGGCCTCTGTAGTCTATGTATAGACATAGTCTATTATTCTTCTTAAGTATAAAGAGTATAGATATCTCTGCTGAACTCTTTGATGAATGTATTTAGTTCTTTGATTGTGCTTCTTCAAGATATTTACACAGAACATTCAACTTCTTTACAGATAAGTTGTAAAGAGATCTGTACAGTGCTGTTGCACTGTCTTCAAGATGAATCTTGTATTATATCTTGATATCAGAAAACTTCACTGCTTCTCTTTCTGAAAAGATATTCTTAAAATCTGTAAAGAGATATTATATACATTCATCTTCAATGATGAATACTGCTGCTAATCTTACAGTGAGAGTGATGACTTCTTTATCTATTCTCAAGTCTCAATCATCTGCTATACAGTATATTAACTCAATTCTTTTCTCAAGATTCTTTCAATGAAACTCTTCAGATTTCTCTATCACTGTCTCTTTATTAGTGAGACAGTATCATCACATCTGAGTAACTCAGTTAATAAGAGAATTGTTTTCTCTCAATTATAAGAGATCTAGAATGACATTCTTATCTATGATATTAACTGTGTGAAGAAGCAGACTGCTCTTTTTAAAGATTTCTTCAGAGTCTGTGACTATATACTTCACTTGAATTATGTTAAAACAGTGATATTTCATTTCATCAGTAAATTTCACATGATCTGATAAATCTATCTTCTTTCAATTCTTTATCAAAGAAAAGGAATAGAATATGAAGTTAATATCTATCTCAGAGTTGAGTAGATATCTCACTGATATCTTCTCATTCAGAGTATGTATTGTGATTGTAACATGAACTCAGAGATGTGAGAATTGTTAATTCTTCTCTTTCTCTTCTTTATCTTCTATGAATACATTTATCAGAAGAGAAGTTAACTTTGAGAAGATGTCTTCTCAGTTTCTTCTCTTCTTCAGCTTCTTATAATTACTGATATAGTGATTATCAGCTCTGTAGTTGAAATAGAGATTCTTATCAAATCTTTTTTAATATTTCTTTGCAGTGAGTGAAGAATCAGAATACTTGAAATTTTTCTTTACTTTCTCTACACTGAAGCTGTCATGACACTGTTTAGATTTCATTGTTGATTACTTAGAAGAGATCTTGTTAATCTTTTTCTCAGAGAATTGATTATTCAAATAGATTCAGAAAGTCAGATTGACAAGCTCAGTGTGATTAATTAATAAACTCTGATATTGTGATATTATTATCTGCACCTTGTGAGTCAGCTTTGTGAGATAAAGCTGTGTTTTTAATTGATTCAAATCATCAGTCAGTTTCTCTCAATATTCTTTAAATCTTGTATTGAAATCAGAAGAATTTTCATTATTTTATTAATATAATGAGTTGAACTACTGTACTGCTGTGAAGCTGCAGTTACAGTGATCTTCAATTTAATTCAGTAGAAAGTCTTTGAATTCTTTTCAAGTCATAACAGTATTAATACACTCAAGCTCTCTCTTCTTAATGACTCAAGTAGTTGTAGAGATGCCTTCAAGGAGGTTGACAGTGTATATTACTCATACCTTGTGAGTATTATACTGGCTCAGATTAAGGTGAAATTTCTGTTCAAGAGTACAGATAAAGCTGTGAAATTCAGACAAGATGTTTTTCTTATATCTCAGAGAATCTCTGACCTTAATCTCTCTATCTTTATAATAGATGTAGGTGTGTAGAGGCCGCGGCGATGGTAGAGTGATTGAAGAGCTCATGTCAAAATATACAGCAGATTCAGAAATCTCAGATTTCTGCTGAGATAGAGGTGTACATACTCTAGGAAATGATGTAGTGTTTCTCTCAGAGAGTGAGATTGAGTCAGTCTCAGTGTGAGTGCATAAGGTCATATTAGTCTGTTAGAGCTTGACTGATTCAAACATGTAATCAGATTAAGTGATTTGAATTGTAATATGACAGAACTGAAGCAGTGACTAGTTAGTGATGATATATAGAAGTAGTTGTTTAAGAAGTTATATGAGTGAGCTTGACTATCTTACTTGAATAGTGAGCTTGTAGGCTACAGAGTTATTGCAAGAATATCACAGATATGATACTTAGTATACTAAGAAGATTGTATGAGACATGTAGTAACTCTTATGTATATTTCTGTAGAAGTAAAATAAATTGCTGACTTCTTTGATAAGAAGTCAGCATCTAGCTATTTTATATAGACAATGAGCAGATACTCTTCTCTCATTTCACAAGTGAGAATAGCTGAAGTGATACCTCAGTAGTATCTCATTGTCAAGGAAGAGTAATCTGCTGACCTTATATAGAAGTGAGATTCTTATATTTATCAATCAGATCTTTCTATGATATATCTGAATAATGTCATAGAGCAGTTGAAAACCGGTTCAGACAGGATGAAATCATCCACATGAAAGTGATGAGCCGTGTGGAACCGCAACGAGGCCTTGGCGCGGCCAGAAGCGTGACACTTATTATCAATTCAACTGATCTCATTACACAGTTTTAACATTAGATAGTAGTCTCATACTGTCTCAGTGAAACTTACTGTCTACTCTTATCATATTTTTCAAATGAGATCATGATTTTCACTTCTCAATTTAAATTATTTTTATTACTTTAAATGACTTTAAATCTCATTTAAGTATTATCAAAAAGTGTTACTTTTTAAAAAATTAAAAATAATCTAAAAAAAACCTTAAAATATCTAAAAATAGTAACTTTATATTAAGAATGAGACTAAATGAGATTAAATAAGATCACTTTCTCATTTTTTTCAAGTCATGATTTCATTTTAAGATCTTATATATAGTCACTTTACATGTTTTTTTAATGACTAGTCTCAGTGAGATTCATGTCAAGAAATGTATGAGATCAGATCAAATATAATCAAATGTGAAATTTATAATTTCAGTAATCAGTTTATAGTAGTATATATTTTAGCAGTTTCTATCTCATTCTTCTGCAGCAGTTAATGCAAAAATAAGATCTTAGAACTAGTTTTTTACTTCTCTTGAAAAAGTAAGATATTTTTCTCTGAGTTTTACACAATATTCTTACAAAGAATTAAAAACAGAGTTATTTTCTATTATAATTTCACATTCTTTTAAGTAAGAATTACTCTTTCAGTGACTAAAGAGCTATTATTAATACTTAATTCTTTTTTACACTCTTTATTAACTGATTTGAGTCGTATATAGACTGACTGCTAGACTGACTATGTAACTGTGTCTGAAATCAGAATCAAACTTTACAGTTATTATATTATCTAAAAGTATTACTTCTGATTATAATTTGTGTTTATTATATTAATTTCAAATCACATTATTTTAAATATTAAAGATCTCAGATTCACTTTTTAAATAAAAATCTAGTTCTGAATAAAAAATATGTTTAAATTCTTAGTTATATTTTCATTCTGATCTTATTATTGAGAATGATATTAAATAAGATTATAAAATCACTTCTCACTTATATAATATTATAACATAGTACTCATTTATTGAAAATTTAATAGAGAGTATTATCAAATATTATTACTTTTCTAAATATAGATTATAATTCATATAATTTTAATTATGAAAAAAATATAAAATATAAAAAAAAACAAAAAATAAAAAAATAAAATAAAAACAAGAAAAAATCAAAATGAATAAAAAAAAAGAGAAAGAAAAAAAAATAAAAGAAAAAGAAAAAAATAAAAAATAAAAATAAAAAAAATCAAGATTACAGAGTTATAATATTCTTAAAATACTCACTTCTTAAAGTCTTTACAATGTTTATTATCAACTGTGTATCTCTTACAGTAAGAATAATATAACTGTAATAAATTATTATTTTAATATCATTTAATAAATAATCAGTATATATCTGTATAAATGTAAATATTTAGAAAATATACACTTAAAAAGTGTGATCAGAGTGAACTCTGCTATTACTTAAATAATATTAAGAACAGAATACTGAAATTAATAATTTCTCTTATTAATTTCATAGATAAGACAGATGAAGATAATCTTAAGAAATATAAAATTCTCTGACTTCTAATAAAAATGAATCTCACAGAGAGACTCTATTTTCATAATATCAGAGACTGAGTATTATTAAAAAGTATTACTTTTATATAATATATATACACTTACTGTGACAATTCACTCTCTATATATATAGCTGAGAATTACAGCTTTCTTATACTGTACAGCTCTCTCTGAGATGCTGACACTGATTTACAATTCACACAGTCTTTCAGTTCAGTATACACTGTATGTATACAGCTCTGTGTACTGAGACTGTATTAATTATTATAATCTAATATAGTACTCACTTTTCACAGATCATGTTTCATTTAAGAGAAGAAGAGAGAAAGATATAACTATAATTTTATTAAAAGAAGATAAATAATTAGTAATATTAAATATAATTTAATTCTTCTATATTTAAAATTTGATTAGTCTATACTCTTCAATTTGAGAATTTCTAAAAGTATTTTAATAGTTTTTATATTAGCTTAAACTTAGTAATGAGTTGAAGAAGAAGAGAAAAGAGAGAAGAAAGAAATAAGAATAACTTATCTTTATAATATAAAAATAGAGAATCACTGTAATTATTCTTTCTAGTAATAAAGATCTGTTTTCTGTATGTATCTCTGATATAGATTATATAATAACTGTATATAAAGAATATCAACACTGTATGTATTAAATGAAGATAATATTACTATATAACACTCACAGTTCAACCGCTCCACCACGAACTCGCTCGATTTTTCGAATAAGAACCCGCCGATAGATTCATCGAAAAGCCCTCGATCATACGAGCATTCTGACCCCATCGCCGACCGCATACCCTGTGTGGTGGTGGAGTTATCCAGCCAAACGTGAACCGGAAGTTGTTCGAAACTCCTGTGTGGGAGTATCCCCCGTTCTCCCCTACCACACCACAACCCCGGGCCAAAGTGCCATACAAATTGTAAGGTGAAGAGACCTAGCCATATGCACCAATCTTCTCGATTTTGGAAGATCCCCGATCTGTAGTTGTGGAGATATCTGAGGAGCGACCTCCGCGAAAACCCTGCCCATCTTTGATGTTCCAAAACACCAACGCCAAGTCCCACCCTCGTACCGCCCTTCCTAATCTGGCCCATCCCCAGCAGAAAAATACAAAAAGATACCTCAGCGATAATATCAAGCACATAACCAACAGCCACTTCTGAAGTGCAACCTCCGCGGTCTGTCTTCAGTGTATCTAGACATCAACATCAAGTCTCGCCCTCGTACCACCCCTCTCAATCTGGCCCATCCCCAACAGAAAAGTACAAAAAGATACCTCAGCAACTGTACTCAATACATAATCGGCAGACATGACAACTATAAAATCAGTATACTTCAAGGTCTGACTGAGCCTTTGATCCCTGCACAGTGAGATATATTAAATCTAGTTTTAATATCTCAATATTCAATAGATTCTGCAAGGGATTGAGAACAGCAACACTAGATTTCTATTGAATTTGAGAATTAACTCTATATTAATATAATCATTGACAAAGTCTTCTATTTTGAGATATAAATAACCAGTTCCTCTATATCTCACTGACAATATTTATATTATCATATAGAAACAGACTTATATTCTCTATAATATCAAGACTCTGAAGAGGGAAAGTCTTAGTAGAGAGTATACAGTAGTGTATATCTTAGCAGTTTCTATCTCATTCTTCTGCAGCAGTTAATGTAAAAAAAAGATTTTAGAAATAGTTTTTTACTTCTCTTGAAAAAGTAAGATGTTTTTCTCTGAGTTTTATACAATATTCTTACAAAGAATTAAAAACAGAGTTGTTTTCTGTCATAATTTCATATTCTTTTAAGTAAGAATTACTTTTTCAGTGACTGAAGAGCTTTCATTAATACTTAATTCTTTTTTACACTCTTTATTAACTGATTTGAGTTACACACTTGTTGTGTGAGAAGAATTGAATAATTTAGAATAAAATTGAATAGTTTTAATCAATTTCTCTGCAAAAAATTGATTTATTTTTTGTCAGTTTTTCTCTTAAAAACTGTCATATCATCTGATTTACTATCAATTGATATCATACTTTTCCTCACTGTATCTCAAGAAAGAGATTGTAAAGATTTTATTGATTTATCTTAAAAATCAATTTTAGTTTATTAGATTCTCTTCAAAAATCTAACCTAGTTACTGAACTAGTGTGAAAAAAATCAGGTGTTTTATACATAAAAGTCTGCTATTCTTCTTTTGAAATAGTCTGATCAACTTTTCAATTGAAAACAGACTTAGAAACCTCTTAATTGAAACAGTCTAACCAACTTTTCAATTCAAAAGAGTTTAATAAATATCTCAATTGAATTAGTCTGACTAACTTTTCATTGAGTAAGAACAATAAGTTCAAAAGTACACTCAGTTGATGTGGAAAAAGATGCTTTCTCAAATGCTATTTCTGAGATTGAAATTCTGAAGAGAAGAAAGAAAGAAGAAATAGAGAAACAATAAGTTCTTGAAATACAGAAACTTGAAAAAGCAAGTAAAATTCTTGAAAAGCAGTATCTGAGTGAGATGAATGAAGAAGTTCTGTTAATTCTTCATACTCAGACTAGACAACTACAGAAAGTGATCAAGTTCAAACTTGAAATTTCAAACTCAGTTCAAAAAACTTTGAAAATTTCTAATACAATCACTGACTCTTCAGTTTGCTTTTCTTTCTTTTCTACTTCTTCTTCTTCTTCTTCTTTAAATCAGAAGAAAACATATACTCAAGCAACTGAATTTGCTGCCTCTAAACCTGCTGTCTCTAAATCTGCTATCTCAAAACCTGCTTAAAATTCTGAGAAAACTGAGAAGAATACTGCTCATACTTCTAGTGATAGAAGAGTGAAGAAAAAAATGCAAAAAGAGAAAAATCTTCAAATCTTCAGAAATAGAAGACTTATTCTCAAAGTCTCAAATCAGAACATATTGCAGAGAAATAAGCTAAACTCAAACCTTATTTTCAGAATTAGAAATGAAATCAACCAGCAGTTCTTTTCTTCATTAATGACTGATATTGAAGTTTAAAAATCAGTTATAGCTTCAATTAAGTCATTCTTCTTTGAAAACTTCATCATTCTGACTACAATGCCTGAATTCAGTGCAGAATTCCTTATTCAGAATGAGAATCTCTGAAAATCAGCAGTAGAATCTCTGTTAAACACAACAATTCTATCTGAGAGAGATGAAAAGTGAGACAAATTCATTCTTCATAATATTCCAGTTGAAATTTTTGACTGTGAAGAAGAAATGCTACTTCTCAAAAATGAATTAGAAGAATACAACTCTATTCAACTGAGAAAAGAGCCTGTATGACTAAATTCAATTGAGTTCAGACAAAGCAGAAGAAATGCCTCTGTTCTAGTATATATAAAGATAATTGAACAGTCAAAGATCTCTGAAGTAAGAGTAGTGTAACATGGCGGAACCGAAGCGGTGGCTAGTTAGCGGTGTCATGTAGAGATAGTTGTTTGAGAAGCTGTATAAGTGAGCTTGACTATCTTGCTTAAATAGCGAGCTTGTAGGCTACAGGGTTATTGTGAGAATATCACAGATATGATACTTAGTATACTAAGAAAATTGTATAAGACACACAGTAACTCTTGTATATATTTCAGTAGAAGAAAAATGAATCACTGACTTCTTTGATAAGAAGCCAGCATCTAGCTATTCTATATAGATAATAAGTGAATACTCTTCTCTCATTTTATAAGTGAGAATAGCCAGAGTAATATCTCAGTGATGTCTTATTGCTAAGAAAGAGTAATCTGCTGATCTTATATAGAAGTGAGATTCTCATATTTATTAATCAGATCTTTCTATAATACATCTGAATAATATTATAGAGTGATTGAAAACCAGTTCAGACAGTCTGTGAGATGAATGAAATCATTTATATGAAAGTAATAAGTCATGTGAAATCATAACAGGGTCTTGATATAGCTAGAAGTGTGACAATGTTCTTCTCTTTAAGAATATAGTCTCTATACTCTCAAGATTACTGAATTAGAAATTATCTTTGTTGTATAGCAACAGTTGTCAATCAATTGACAGTGTGTGTACTGTGTGTGATATAAAGAAATAGATGAGTTTTTCTGCTGACTGTGTAGGTCTTTCTTTACTCATCTTTATTCAAATCAAATGTATGATAAGTGAGTTTCTTATATATTAATTTAAAATGTGAAAAATATAGTTAATAAGTAACTTACAGATCTCTCATTATATTCTGTTCTATATATGAAATTCTCTGCAAAAGTGATGTGTTTTAGAGATAAAGTTAACAGTAGTGACAGAATTTTTTGAAAAGATTCTCTCTCTTATGAAACATTTTTCTTTCTCTCTTCTTCAATTGTAACAGTGAGTGCATGAGAGTATTATTCTTGAAGAATAATAAAGAACTTATTCTGACATTTTCTAGTGAGTAAATGTCTTTGTGATGCAGTGACAGTCTTCATAACTGTTAAGAAAGCTCAGTTGAAGACAGAGATGATAATGTCACTGAGCTGTGAGAGTACTGCTCTCATTTCTACATCTTCTTCTTCTTCTTCTGCTTCTCTTGTGACTGCAGTGATAGTTATCATACCTTGCAGTGAGATGTCATCTCTTCTGCTAATCAGTTCATCTGTGTCTGATTCTTTTTCTATCTCTTTCACTGCTGTTGCAACACTGTCTTCTCTCTCAGTCAATACAGTGATGTACAACCCTGTGTGATCATTCAGAGAGAAACTCAGAGAGAGCTTGATTTCAGAAATAGTGACTCTGAGAAGCTCAATTCATAGTTTCTCTTCTGCAGCATGCTCAAGCCCTGCTTGAGCTGCTGCTGAGTTAAGTCTGCAGAGTCTCATAATTTCTTTATCTTCTTTCTGTGAAAAGGCTTCAGTGCAGTCTCTGACTAACACTACTACTTATCTACACTGTGTTAAACAGCTGAAGAAGAAAGGAATTTTATATATTCACTTCTTCTCTTACTCTTATTATTTTTATTGTATCTGTAATAACAACTTCTGTCTCTCTGTAAGTATTATCTACTCTACAAGAAGACATCATATCAGCTCTGACAAGAAGCTCAGATGCTTAAGCAGTACAGAGTGAGAGTCTCAGAGCTTCAAGTATTGATAGATTCTGTCAAGACTGAGAAGATTCTCCTTGCTCATCTGTAAAAGAAGATGAAAGTGTAAATCTCTGAGATGAAAAAACATCTCAGAATAACTAATCTTAAAAAGAAGTCAGTCAGTGCTGTTATTAAAAGTACTGCAGAGATCAATCACTGATTGAAGAGAATCTCACTTCAATTGAAGCAGATGACTGAGATACTTTGTAAGTTAATAAGTTAATATTTCATGCATTTCTTCTGCTCTTCTGCAGTGTCACAGCACTAACTTCTCAGTAGATAAAGATGCTAATGCTGAAGACTTCAATGATGAAGAATGAGTTTAATGAGAATGTGATTATTAATAAGTAGACTTTGAAATTCTCTCTTTTTACTTTTTCAGTGAGCTGTGATCTTATTAGATTAGCAGCGGTCTGCAGGTCAATTAATATTAATCTTTTTATTAATTTTAAATATTTCTTTCTTTTCTTATTAACTGCTTCAGGAATTTTACACTTGTGTAGTCTCATTAAACTTCTAAAAAATTCTTTGAGAGAAAATAGAAGAAGAGTGTTACAGAGTCTATAAGATATCAGCTCATTACTGTGAGATTATCTCTAAAAAATTGTTTAAGAAAAATGAGAAGTCTTTAAGTAGTATTTCTTACTTAACATCTCTGATGTGTAATGAGATAATCTCTACTAGCTGTCTCATAGCTTGCAATCTCTTTCTCAGCATTTTTCAAATACTCAAGCAGTTCTTATAAATTCTCTGATAATGAATATTCTTCTCATTTAATAAGATATTGAAGCTTACTGTAATATATTCACTTATTCAATATTTTCTTCATAAGATATTCAGTATCATTCTTGATTTTAATACTATTCAGCTGAGATGGCTCTGTCTCAGAGCATTGCTTATAGAGCTTTAAATAGAAAATATAAAAAACAGAATGAATTGATTTTAATTCTGTGAGTAATTTTAACTCATATGCCTGCTTACTCACTACTCTTATTATCAGAAAAGATTCTAGTCATCACTCACTGAGCTTCTTATACAGTCTCATTATCTTGATATTCTTTGCTGAAAGTAGCACTTGATTCTCTATCAAGAACTTCATTGAAAGATGTTTTCAATTATAGTATTTCATCTACTGCTTCTGAGCACAGTAAATGCTTTTCACTATCTTCTCATGAATTTTGTTTAAAAGTTTCAATCTTGCTTTTACTTCTGACACTGAGAAATACTTCATTCTCTGTATCTGTCTGACATTCTGACTGTCTATTCTCTTTTTTGAAATATTATTCATAACATCACTGAGTAACAAAGAATTATATTTATAATAAGTATAGAAAGAAGATATCTTTAAGATTACATTCTTTACATTGTTATATATAAATTCAGTAGTTAGAAGATGTTTAGATCAATTATTCTGATAATATGAACAGAATGCTTAAAGATGCTATTCTAGTATCTGATTCTGATATTCAGTCTGATTATCAGTCTGTGAATGAAATGCAGTACTGAGAAGATGTCTTATTATAAGATGATAGTAAAAAGCTGATCAGTATTTGCTGATAAAGAGGAATTCTCAATCTGTTATCAATAATTTCAGAGCATCATGATTATGAATAATGATATCTAAAAATAGGTCAGCTAATTCAGAGACTTTAATCTTTTTATAAGTAGAGATATATCTGATTATCTTTGTGAAGCAGTTAATAATGATCAAAATTGAGTCATATTCTTTGACTCTTATCAACTTTAACAGGTCAACTATGAAATTCATTAATAGATTCTATCATAAGTTCTTTGAAATAGACAGTGATATCAACTCACTGTATTACTTATATCACAGAATCTTTATTCTTTGACAGACATCACAAGTTTCAATATACTCTTTAACATCTATCTGAAGCTTGTTTTAAATGTATTTACATTTTAGAAGCTTCTCAGTCTTCTCTAATTCAAAGTGTCTCATATGAGAATTATTATGATGAATTCTTAATAACTTCTGACATACTGCTCTGCTACAAGAAATGAAGACTGAATCATTCAGCAGTAGAAGTTCATATTCTTCTAGTTATCAGTGACTTGATTTCTTAGCAGCACTGTCCTGCTCAGAGTCTATCTCTTTCAAGTTTAAATCAGACTCTTTCTTCTTCAACTTCTGAATTCAAGCTGCAGTAGAGATGTTTCTCTTCTGTAACTCATCAATGAATTTCAAAAGTAGTCAGATTGAAAGATTGTAGACTGTTTCATTCTTTGCTAATTCAATGATTGTAAGATATGATACAAGAAGCTCATGATCTTCAGTATCAGTTTCTCACAGAGATCTGAGTTCTCTTTCATCTTCTATACTGAGTTACACAGCTGCCTCTTCAGTGCTGTTCTCAAGCTTTAGAGAATCTCAATTCTCTGCAGCCAGCTTCTTCTGCAGTGATGACAGAGATTCTTTTATAGAATTCTTCTTCATATTAATAATATTATAATCAGACTGTCTAGATAATGTATTAATGAGATTAAGTTAATCTGAACAGTATCAAATATAGAAATCATACTCTGAAAGCAGCTTTACTCACCTGGCTTGACATTCTGTCAAGCTCTTTGTTGTTAAGAAGTAACATAGATTTATATAATCAGTGAGAACTTACACTGAGTACTTACTACTCTGAAGATAATATCATCAGATCTTAAAGAATTCAATAATTACTAACATCTTCTGATTATGAATATTATATCTTCTCTGTGTGAGTAATAACTTCTTGCAGAAGAAGATCACTGATCTTTATTTATAGTATCTTATAGACTCTGTGAAAAAGTCTTCTCTCACAGATAATTCATTATCTGTTTTCTTAGAGATGATTATTCTCTGATTCTTTCAATATTGAAAGATCTCTGATATCAACTGTGAAAAGATTTCACAGATCTCATTCTCAGATGCATCAGTCTCACACTGACTGAGTAAGTCAGAATTAAAGTGATTCAGCATTGTGACATCTATGAAAGCTTGTTTCAATTTCACAAACACCTGCACAGTGCCTTGAGTGAGAATAAACAGTTCTATTTTCCTGTCTTTCACACTTTTCTTTAACAGATCTGTAAGAGAAACAGTAATTCATGAATATGTATAGATGAATCATCTATAGAAATTTACAAATTCTAGAAACATCTGTATCTCATAGTACATCTGCAGCACTGATCAGTTCTCAATGACAGAGACTCAGCTTCTGTTCATTGAAATGCTATTCATCTTAATAACATAATCTAAGAAATCAATCTTCTACATGTAGAATGAGCATTTTTCAGTGTTTGTATAGAGTTGATACTATCTCAAGCAACTCAACACTTCTTGAATATGAGTATCATGTTCTTTCTCTGATTTTGAGAAGATTAAAATATCATTCAGGTATACTATGCAGAAGATGTTGACAAGGCTCTGCAGTGCCTCATTTATATAAGTCTGAAAGATGACTGAAGTATTACAAAGATTAAAAGATAAAATAAGATATTTAAAATTGCTGTACTTGATATGAAAAGCTGTTTTTTAAACATTATCTTCATTAACTCTGATTCTATGATAGACATTCTGTATATCAATCTTTGAGAACATCTTTGCTTCAGATAATTGATTAATCATCTCATCAATCAATAGTAATAAATAGTAATTTTTAATCATCATCTTATTGAGGCCTCTGTAGTCTATATATAGATGTAGTCTATTATTCTTCTTGAATATAAAGAGTATAGACATCTCTGCTGAACTCTTTGATAAACATATTCAGTTCTTTGATTGCACTTCTTCAAGATATTTGCACAGAACATTCAATTCCTTTATAGATAAGTTGTAAAGAGGTCTGTACAGCATTATTACATCATCTTCAAGATGAATCTTATATCACATCTTAGTGTCAGAAAACTTCACTGCTTCTCTTTCTAAAAAGATATTCTTAAAATCTATAAAGAGACATTGTGTATATCTGTCTTCAATAATGAATACTGCTGCTAATCTTGCAGTGAGAGTGATGACTTCTTTATCTATTCTCAAGTCTTAATCATCTGCTATACAGTATATTAACTCAATCTTTTTCTCAAGATTCTTTTAATGAAACTCTTCAGATTTCTCTATCACTGTCTCTTTATCAGTGAGGTAATACTGTCATATCTGAGTGACTCAGTCAATGAGAGAATTGTTTTCTCTCAATCATAGAAGATCTAGAATAACATTCTCATCTATAATATTAACTGTATAAAGAAGCAGACTGCTTTTCTTGAAGATTTCTTCTGAGTCTGTGATCACACACTTTGCTTGAATTATGTTAAAATGATGACATTTCATTTCATCTGTAAATTTTGCATGATCTGATGAATCTATCTTCTTTCAATTCTTCATCAAAGAAAAGGAATAGAATATAAAGTTAGTATCTATCTTGAAGTTGAGTAGACATCTCACTGATATCTTCTCATTCAGAGTATGCATTGTGATTATAACTAGACTGGCCGCCGGGACCATGAATTTCACATTTGGTTCCATTTGGTCTGGTCCCATACATTTCTTGGCGTGAATCCCGCTGGGACTAATCATTAAATAAACATATAAAGTGACTATATATCAGATCTCAAAATGGAACCATGACTTGAAAAAAATGAGAAAGTGGTCCCATTTGGTTTCATTTAGTCCCATTCTTGGCATAAAGTTACTATTTTTAGACATTTTAAGGTTTTTTTTTGACTATTTTTAATTTTTTAAAAAGTAACGCTTTTTGGTAACGCTCAAATGAGATTTAAAGTCATTTAAAGCAATAAAAATAATTTAAATTAAGAAGTGGAAATCATGATCTCATTTGGAAAATGTGACAAGAGTAGACAGTAAGTCCCACTGAGACAGTATGGGACTACTATCTAATGTTAGAACCGTGTAATGAGATCTGTTGAATTGGCAATGGGACTATCAAAAATTCTGGTCCTGGTCCCAGACACGGTCACACGGTCAGTCTAATTATAACATGAACTCAGAGATATGAGAATTATCAATTCTTTTCTTTCTCTTCTTTATCTTCTGCAGATATGTTTGTCAGAAGAGAAGTTAACTTTGAAAAAATATCTTCTCAGTTTCTTCTCTTCTTCAGCTTCTTGCAATCACTGACATAGTAATTATTAGCTTCATAGTTGAAATAGAGATCTTTATCAAATCTTTTTTAATATTTCTTTGCAGTGAGTGAAGAATTAGAATACTTGAAATTCTTCTTTACTTTCTTCACACTGAAGTCATCACAGCACTGTTTAGATCCTGTTATTGATTACTTAGAAGGAATCTTATTAATCTTTTTCTCAGAGAATTAATTATTCAAATAGATCTGAGAAGCCAGGTTAACAAGCTCAGTGTGATTAATTAATAAACTCTGATATTATAATATTATTATCTGCATTTTATGAGTCAGCTTCACAAGATAAAGCTGTGTTTTTAATTGATTCAAATCATCAGTCAATTCCTCTCAATATTCTTCAAATCTTGCATTGAAATCAGAAGAATTCTCATTATCTTGTTAATATAATGAGTTGAATCACTGCACTGCTGTGAAGCTGTGATTGCAGTGATCTTTGATTTGATTCAGTAGAAAGTTCTTGAATTCTTCTTAAGTTATAGCAGTATTAATACACTCAAGCTCTCTCTTCTTAATAGCTCAAGTAGTTGCAGAGATGCCTTCAAGGAGGTTGACAGTGTATATTACTTATATCTTATGAGTATTATACTGACTCAGATTAAGGCAGAATTTTCATTCAAGAATACAGATAAAGCTGTGAAATTTAGATAAGATGTTTCTCTTATATCTCAGAGAATCTCTGACCTTAATCTCTCTATTTTCATGATAGATGTAGGTGTGTAGAGGCTGCAGCAATGACAGAGTGATTGAAGAGCTTATATCAAAATTTACAGTGAGTTCAGAAATCTCAGATTTCTGCTAGAGTAGAGATGTACACACTCTAGAGAATGATGTAGTGTTTCTCTCAGAGAGTAAGGTCAGATCAGTCTCAGTATAAGTGTATGAGATCATATCAGTCTGTTAGAGCTTAACTGATTCAAATGTATAATCAGATTGAGTAATTCAAATTATAACATGATGAAACTGAAGCAGTGACTAGTTAGTGATATTATATAGAGATAGTTGTTTGAGAAGTTATATAAGTGAGCTTGACTATCTTGCTTGAATAGTGAGCTTGTAGGCTACAGAGTTATTGCAAGAATATCACAGATATAATACTTAGTATACTAAGAAGATTGTATGAAGCATGCAGTAACTCTCATATATATTTCAGTAGAAGAAAAATGAATTGCTGGCTTCTTTGATAAGGAGTCAGCATCTAGCTATTCTATATAGACAATGAGTGAATACTCTTCTCTAGACTGATTATGTGACCGTGTCTGAGACCAGGATCAGATTTTTTGATAGTCTTATTATTAATTTGACTGATCTCATTACACAGTTTTAACATTAGATAGTAGTCTCATACTATCTCAGTGAGACTTACTGTCTACTCTTATCACATTTTTCAAATGAGATCATGATTTTCACTTCTCAATTTAAATTATTTTTATAGCTTTAAATGACTTTAAATCTCATTTGAGTGTTACCAAAAAGTGTTACTTTTTAAAAAATTAAAAATAGTCTAAAAAAAACCTTAAAATGTCTAAAAATAGTAACTTTATACCAAGAATGAAACTAAATGAGATTAAATGAGATCACTTTCTCATTTTTTTCAAGTTATGATTTCATTTTAAGATCTGATATATAGTCACTTTACATGTTTTTTTGATAGCCAGTCCCAGCGGGATTCACACTAAGAAATGTATGAGACCAGATCAAATGAGATCAAATGTGAAATTCATGGTCCCGGCGGCCAGTCTACTCTTCTCTTATTTCACAAGTGAGAATAGCTGGAGTGATACCTCAGCGGCGTCTCATTACCAAGAAAGAGTAATCTGCTGATCTTGTATAGAAGTGAGGTTCTTATATTCATTAATTGAATCTTTCTATGATACATCTGAATGATGTTATAGAGTGATTGAAAACCGGTTCAGATGGCCTGCGGGATGGATGAAATCATCCGCATGAAAGCGATGGGCCGTGTGGAACCGCAATGAGGCCTTGGCGCGGCCGGGAGCGTGACAAGTAGCAGGTTTGAAAATGAGAGTTCATGAATACAAAGACTCAAGAATGAATCTCAAAGCTCAAACACAGTGTTCAAACTAGACTGGCCGCTGAGACCATGAATTTCACATTTGATCTCATTTGGTCTGATCTCATACATTTCTTGATGTGAATCCCGCTGGGACTAATCATTAAATAAACATGCAAAGTAACTATATATCAGATCTCAAAATGAAATCATGACTTGAAAAAAATGAGAAAGTGATCTCATTTGGTCTCATTTAGTCTCATTCTTGGCATAAAGTTACTATTTTTAGACATTTTAAGGTTTTTTTTAGACTATTTTTAATTTTTTAAAAAGTAACACTTTTTGATAACACTTAAATGAGATTTAAAGTCATTTAAAGTAATAAAAATAATTTAAATTGAGAAGCAGAAATCATGATCTCATTTGAAAAATGTGATAAGAGTAGACAGTAAGTCTCACTGAGACAGTATGAGACTACTATCTAATGTTAGAACTGTGTAATGAGATCTGTCGAATTGACAATGAAACTATCAAAAATTCTGGTTCTGGTCTCAGACACAGTCACACGGTCAGTCTAGTTCAAACTGTCAAAGATATGAATACTTTGCAATCTTCTGTTTCAGAGACTCAAAATGTGCATTCTGTGTCAGAGATCACAAAACTAGTGAGCATAAATGTGAAACATGCTCAAAAAGAGATGAAATATATCAACATACTCTGCTTAAATGCTCTAATTGCAAAGAAAAACATGCATCTAGCTCAAAAGAATGTATGTTTGCTTCAAGAACTTAAAAGAACTGAAGAAAAGATGAAGCTCAGAGTAAATCTAGAACTGAAGAGAATAGTCAAGTCAGTAAACTCACAACTGCAAGCTTAAAAAGAAGAAACTCTCAACTATCTAAGTCTTCAAATTTCAATTCTTCAGCTAAATGTAAACAGAATTTGAATTCTCAAACTTCTGTTAAGATTAGAGAATTGAGAAATGACTCTGATAATAAACTAGATATAATGCAAGCAGTTGAGATTTCTACTTTTCAGAACAGTTATAATTTACTATCTGATGATAGTAATTAGATTCTACTCTACTCTCTTTTAGTATGAATATACAACAAAAACAACAAAAAAAGTTTAAAAACTCTTCAAAAATCACATTTATTCAAAATAATGTGAATAGAAACTCAAATTGCATTTATTCTTATCTTCAAATTGCATTTGAATAAAAAGTTGATTTTATACTGCTTCAGAAGCCGAATTTTGATACTGAGCAAAAATATATCATTTCTCATTCAAGCTACTACTGCTTTTTATCTCAAAAGTCTGAGATAAAGTCAAGAGTAGTGATCTATGAAAGAAAGAGATCAAGATATCAATTTAATCTAAGATTTGATATCATGTCTGACCCTGATATTCTGATGAGTGACATTATAGATAAAGAAAATGAGTTTGATACTATACAGCTCATAAATATCTATAATGAAAAGTCATTGAAGAAATATAATAATATCTGAACAATTGATAGAGAATTTCTGAACATAACTTCATCAAGAAACTCTATAATTGCAGAAGACTTCAATACACATCATCTCTGATAAAATTCAGAATACAAGAGAGCAGTGAGAGCTGATAATCTGATTAAATGAATCTTTGAGCATTTAATAGATTTGATTAATAAGTCTGATCAATAAACATTCTTTAGAAAAGGTATGAAATAGAAGTCTATTATAGATCTAATCTTCATGTCATAAAATCTAATAAAAAGAAGACTTGTAAACTGATTTATTAATTCAAATAAGACATCAGAATCAGATCATGAGATTATTCAATTTAATATTGAACTGAGTGAAAAACAAATGAGTGAAAATCCTCTTCTCTCTAATCAGTATAACTTTGAAAAAGCTGATTGAAAAGCAGTTGAAGAAAGCATAAAACTGTTAAAATCTGAAAGATAGAATGAGCTATATTGAAATTCTGATCAAGATATCTCAAATGAAATGCTTGAGAATAGAGTGAAGCTTATTACATCTATTATTCTAACAAGTGTTAGAGATAATATTTTAAAGAGAAAATCTTCTGAGTATTCAAAACCTTAATAAAATAAGAATATCTTATCTAAAAGAAAAGAATTAGCTACTGTTAGAAGAGATTGAAAGAATGATATAATATCTGATTAAGAGTTCAAAGCTGTCAGAAATGAATATTTTTCAGATATTAAAAGAGCTAAAACAGACTGCTGAAATAAATTTCTTGAAGAAGCACAAGAGAAGAAAGTTTTTAAAGCTTTTAACTATACTAAAACAAGAAGTGTAGCAAAACTTCCAGCCTTAGAATATGAGTTTCAGAATGAATCATATACAGCAAACTCTTTTGAGAAAAAATATCAAGCTTTTATGAGAATTCTCTTTCAGAACTCATCAGATTCAGATTCAGATTCAGAGAAAGAGAATATATCACTTCTCAACTACATTGATGAAAATGACTGGAAATGGCCTGATCTTACATAAGATGAATTAGAGTCAGTTATCTTCTCAAGTTCTGTTAAAACTGCTGCAGATTCTGATTCAATTAATCACTTAATTATTCAAAATACATATTTCTACTTGAAGAATGAATAGTTTAAGCTCTTTTTCAATCTCTTGAAAAATGAATATTATTCTGAATGCTGGAGAGAAGCCACTGAAGTGATTCTTACAAAACCTAATAGAAAAACTTCAATTTCTAAGTCATATAGAGTAATATCTCTATTGAACTGTCTAGAAAAGGTTTTAGAAAAGATAATAGCTACTTAACTATCTTTTATAAGCTCTATAGATAATTCTCTTTTATTCAGTGAATAAATAAGAGATAGAAAACAGTGTTCTGCAATTAACACTATTCTCTCAGTTATTCATGATATTCAAATAGCAAAGCATGAGAGTCTGATCTCAACTGCAGTTTTTATTAATATAAAAGAAGCATTTGATTATGTTTCAAAGTCAAAGTTAATTCAGACATTAAAGATATTAAAACTGCCAGTTTCTCTGATAAAATGAGTTAACTATTTTATATCTAAAAGAAGTATACAACTCTTCTTTGATGAAATAAAACAAGATAAGACTGAGATAAAAATAGAAGTATCACAGAGATCTTCAATCTCACTCATTTTATTTGCAATATACACTGTATATCTATTCAAAAATAGAAATATGAGAATAGTGTGATCTCTGAGTTATGTGAATGATATTGGTCTAGTCTACAGCTTAAAAACTATCAAAGAGAATTTGAAAGTAATTGAAGAAGCTGCAAAGAAAATCTTTGTTAGAGCAGATATCAATCAAATTCAATTTAATATGAATAAAACTGAGTTAATTCATTTCTTTTCTAGATTCAATGAGAAAGAACTATCTCTAACTCTTTTAAATAGAGAGATTAAACCCAGTGTAAATATCAAATGATTAGAAGTATGATTAAACTCCAAGTTGAATTTTAAATATCACATTCAACAAAGAACTGTCAAGGCAGAAAGACTATTGAATAACATAATCAGACTATCAAATACAGAGAGAGATCTATTCTTCCAGACTATGAGACAGTTATATATAGTCTGTATTACATCAGTAGCTAACTATAGAGTTTAAGTTTGATGAAATAATCAAGAAAATTTCACTGAACTCTTTCAAAGTCTGTAAAACAGAGCCTTGAGAAGAATTCTGAGAGCATTCAAATCATCTTCTAATAAAGTAATGAAAATTGAAGTGTCAATTCCTTCTTCTGCTATTAGATTTGAAAAGACCTGTATAAACTATACTCTGAGAGTTGTAAAGATGAGCTTAAATTATATAATCAGAGAAAGAGTCTCTTCTTCATTTTCATCAATTAACTCTGAAAATGAACTGGATTGAAATAGATTTCTTGATTGAAATGAAAATAATTCTTCAAAGAAAATGTCTTCTCAACTGTACAGACTATGCTCTTTGATTAAAAATCAATTTTCTTCTTTAAATGTTGAAAGAGTTGATCATGAGAAGTTATCTTTCTGAAGAGAAAAGCTTGAATCTCTTATAAACTTATAAATAAGTGAACTATTAAAAGAGAAAGAATATGAACAGTATTTGAAGAGAATTTCTACAATCAATATAAAAGACTCTATTCTGATTTATTCAGATGACTCAAAAAATGAGAACTTGAATAGATTAGATGCAGGCATTGCTTATACTGAAGATAATATCAATTTTATCTCAGATTTCTGAAATCTAGACTCTGAATGTAAAGTCTTTGATACTGAACTATTTGTAATAGTGAAAGCTTTCAAACTCATTGAAATAAAATCTCATAAAAGAGGAAATTGTTTAAAAGAGACATGAATATTCTCTGATAGTCAAGCTGCTTTAAAAAGACTTAGAAATAGTCAGATTCATAATGATTAAATGAATCTTGAACTGATCTTAAACTCTGTTTTGAAAATTCAAAAGAGAAGAATATTAAAGCTGATAATTCATCTACACTGAGTTTCTGCTCATATAAATATTCATGATAATGAATTGACTGATTCAGCTGTAAAAAAGAGTGCAGAATTAAGCAGATCTATTCAAAAAATTATGTTCTAATCTTTTATAAAGAGAAAAATAAAAGAATCTTGTTTAGACAAGTGAAATGAAAGCTGACAGAAATAAAAGAAGAGTATACATTATTCAAGATTTGAAATAAAACCCAAGTGAAAATCTTGTTCAATTAAATGTAAAAAGAAAATATTCTCATCTATAATACAGCTGAAACTAGAACATGGCTATTTCAAATCTTATATACAAAGATTTGATGATAGATTTGACTCAATAGAATGCTCATTCTGCAATATAAATGAGAATTCTGAGTATATTGTAATACACTGTGCATTATACAATAGTCTCAGAGTCAGATTGAAAGAGAAGTATGATCTAAATCAATTAAATATGAGATTCTTATTCTCAACTGAGACAGGAATTAAATACTTAATAGACTTTCTATCAGAAACTCAAGCAGCTATAAGAAAATGACTAAATTCAGAATTATCTGAATATGAAGAGGAGGAAATCAACCAGATATAGTCTGTTAAAACAGCTATATACTATCTTTTAATAATTTGTTTTATTACAGTCTTTCTTTATTTTATCTTTTCCTTTCAATTTCTTTCTGTCTATCTATTTAATATGTCTATCTTTAAGACTATGTTCTCTTTTTCTTTGTCATGATATTGTTAAATGATTTCAAAGTATGAGACAATGTTAAAACACTGCAATTTGTAAACAGTTTTTGTATTCTGAGCTGAAATTTTCTGATTTTGCATATCTGAAATTGATGAATGTATAATAGTTAACTTTACAGATATAGGAAAAACCCTGAGAACTAAAAGTTCTCAGGTAGATGTCATAGTCTCTGACTGTATACATCTATAATTGAAGAATAATAATAATAATAACTATATAACACTGTAGCTGTTTTCATATATCTCTGAAAGCTGTTAATATTTTCTTTATCTCTTTATATTTAATAAATCAGTAATATATTTCAATGACTTCTTCTTTCATTATCATCATTATTATTATCATTATTATTATTATTATTAACATTATCACTATTATTATTATTATTATCATTATCATTATTATTATATTATTTCTAGCTGTTTCTTCTATCTTCACTTCTCTTTAATACTCACTGAAATTAATTATGTCATCTCTCTTCAAATATTCTGCAGTTCTGCAGATTATCAAGATATGTGAGCACTATTACAGATTGAAGAGAGAGAAGAAGAAGACATTCAAGTAAAAGAAGACAGATTATAAGATATATTATAATATCTTGAAGAGACTCTGTAAGAGAGTAAAATAATAATAATTTTAAGTAACACTTCTGATAAATTTAGACTGAACTAAGTATAGAAATAATGCAGATAATATCATCTATAAGAGATTAAAGAAGAAGACAGTGAAAAGTCTTATACAGTAGTAGTGAAATCAGAAGAAGTTCTGAGAATAATTTAAGTTCAAGATAAAGAGAGAGAGAGAGAAGAAGAGTGTTACTGTAAATAAATAGTAATAGAAGAAGATTAAAAGAGTATTAAAGTAGAAGATAAAGAAGTTAAAACTGATAAGTTTTTTATTTATTAAGAGATAATAATTTTTGATAATACTTCTATTCTCTAATTGATTAGCAGAAGCTGATAGAGAAGAAGAAAATTAAGATCTTATTCAGGTCTTGAATGCACTTCATGATTCAGAATATTGAGAAGACAGTTCTACTCTCTGAGCATGTTAATCTGCTTACTACTGAGATGAAACCTAAGACAGCAGATCAGAAAATACAGGATTTTGAGATACAGATTAATCTGACTGAGAAGAAGCAGTAGAAACTCTTCTCTGAGAAGATAGTGAAGAGAGATTTTGAGATGATTATTATCTCAGATAAGAAGAAGAAGAAGAAAAAGAAGAATAAGAAGTAAATTATAAAGAATAATAAGAAGAATAAGAAAGAGAAGAAGTAGATTTTTTTCTTTTTATATTAGTTAGTTATAAGTTTAAGTTCATAATTATTAATAATTAAAATTGATTTTAAGTTTTCAAAAATTATTGTATAAGTTGTAATCAAGTCAGGAATGATATATATATATATATATATTTAACTATCATGATTCATAAATCACTATAATGTATAAGTATCAATATTTTTTCAACATTAATATTCATAATATTAATATATTTTTAATAATATTATCTAATAATATAATTTGATAACACTCTCTTTCACAATATTAATATATTTCAAGAAATATAATAGAGATTAATCAAGATTATTTATTTACTTTTATATATTAATAATATTCAATCTGAGTTAGTACTAAAATTATAACTAAGCTAAGAAACAAGATTATTTTCTCTTATATTAATTCTTCTTATACACATCAGTGATTAGTTATTAAAAATAAATTATTATCTTTTTTAAAGTATTATTATATCTTCTGAATTCACTTCTTTCACTTCTTTTACTTCTATTGAAAATTCATAAACTCTTTAAGAAATCACTGTGAATCACAAAGTCTATATTATTTATAATTTAATACAGAATACTCTCTTTCAATTATAATAAATTATTACTTCATTCTTTACATTTGATTTCAGGTTACAAAATTTATGAGAAACTTAATACAAATATTGAGATGAACTATGAAATAATTATTAACAGATTGTATTATAGATTACTAAAGAGTCATCTCTCTACTATAATTACTGTAACTTCATTCAGAAATATTTATTATAAACTGATTATAACTCTGAAGAAATTTTCTGACATCTAAAGTTATCAGAATGCAGATAATAAAAGAAAAATAATTAGAAAATTACTACTGAGCTGATAAGTTACTCTATCAGATAATAATTTTTGATAACACTAACTTTCTAATTTGAAGAAAATTATGTGAAAATAATTATATATCAGTACTCTGATTTTATAACTCTTATCTGATAACTTCTATAAATAATTACTTTATATATATATCTCTCTGAATCTTTTTCTTCAATTAATTGAAAATTCTGAATTCTGAACACTTCTTTAAATACTTAATTTAAATCTTCATATTTCACATCAATTCTGTCTTCAGTTCAACCTTGAGACACACTATAAAGTTAATATATAATATCTAGAATCAGAGTTAAAGAATTATTAAAAAGTATCTCTTACAATAAATACATGAACTAGTATAAACAATCTTACATTTATAAGAGTTATATATTATTATATTGATGAGAACTGAACTTATCAAGAGACATTAATTAAATTTGAATTATTAATTAGTAGTCATACTGAGAATTATATAGCAGAGATATTAATAACTAGGATTAAAAATAACTATTAGAATATTAGTCTCAGTCTTCTTATAATTATAACTGATAATACTGTGAATAACTACACTATAATAAAGAGCTTGAAGCAAAAATTGACTTTGTATTTCTGAAATAATAAACAAGATTATATCTTCTATATTACTTATGTAATTCAACTTGTGATATAAACACTGATAAAGAATCTTAATATTAAGATGAAGAATAATGAGATAACTGATTCTTGAAATGAGAATGAGATAAAAGTAATTACTCAAGTAACTTTTACATTTACTTTATAAAAGATAATATTTTTTAATAACACTTTTTAATATTGTTTTTTAATAATACTTTTTAATAATACTACTATTAATTTTGAATAGATTGACTAATAATTTAAATATCATAGATTCAAAATATTACTAATACAATTTGTATCTTCTCTAAATAATAATAATAATTTCATAATATTTAATAAATAAACAAATCAGTCACATCACTGAATATGATACAGAATATTAGAATATAATAAAGTTTAATATATAAAATAACTGTTCAGACTCTTTAATTATATTAGATAATTAATCATTGAGTGTAATACTCTGATTAGAAAAAGATTCAGATATTGAAACTTTCTGATATAAAGTGAACTCAGTTGAAATATGTAATTGATTTACTGTTTCAGTTTTATAAGATAATAAAGACAGTTTCAATCACTTCTACATTAATACTGCAGTCAGTCTGATAAGTGTATAACAGTTTATTTACTCATCTTAAGAAGCAGTTGAATCACTTAAAAAGAAATTCAGTCTGAGATAATACTATAGCACAGACTATTATTACTGTAAGAAATAAACTGATATATTACTACAGTAAAACTGAATAATCTTTTACAGAGTACTATACTATAGTAGCTTTACTAGATCTCTTCTATCAAGTTAATATCTACACTTCTCAAGATTAAATAGAGAAGAAATAAGACTTATATATTAAATTAGTCTAAGACTACTACAATGCTAACTATCAGAGATTTGAATAAGTAAATGTTTAAGATATAAAGACAGTGAAATATAATTCTCTAGTAAGTAATAATCTTTGATAATACTTCATATCTCATAGAACTATAATACTAACTTTGAAATAGAACTTGTATACATTGATTATAACTGAAAATCAGGCAAAACTACATGCTTATAAAACTGAATTTAACTGCTATCTTCAAGATGATCTGATAAATTTATATATTAAATCAATTCTAGAGTTATAAAAAATTATTAAGAGTATATATTCAACTGTTGCACTGATAATATGTGATATTCTAATAATTTCATTGACAGAGATGAGAATGAAGTAAAAGTTCAACTCAAGTCAAGATATTTATTACTATCACTGAAGATAATTACAAGAAGAAATAATTAAGAAACTCATGATTATAAAATATAAAATTATCAGACAGTTTAATACCTCTGATCACAGTATATCAGAGAAGTGTAGTTTTCATAAGAAAGTAAAGAATAAACTTGTACAAGAATATATTTAGTTATTTTATGAGTATTATTAATAATTGTTACTAAATTCTAATTATATAAGCAATCACTGAATAAACTGAATAAGACTGGTTTTAATCTTCTGTAAGAAATCCCGCTTCTCACAGATTCTTTACCTCTATTTCTATCTCTCATGTAACTAATAGAGCTAGCGGCTCTTGACTACACACAACTATATAGACTGAAGTTTGTGAATACTATTCATAACTCAGCTTGAATGCTATTATATATTTAATCTCTATATTTTATCTTTCTACTGTGAATACTTCTAGTAGTTAACAGTATATATCATATCAAGCTGTAAACATCTGAATAATTATCTGTAAGCACTTATTCTTATATTTCAAGCTCAGTCAGTCAGCAACTGTCTGTTATAACTGAAAGAACTAGAAACTCACATGCTTTAATCTCTGTGAACTCTACTACAGACACTCAGAAGCAGTTATTTGAATTATGAATAATCTCTATAAAAGAAGTCTCAGAGAACTTATCAATTACTTACAGAATATCATTCTCTGCATCTGTGACAGAGAAACTCTCTGAACTCACAAATGAATCAATTTCAGTGAAGAACATTCTTGAGCATCTTCTGCAGAATTAAGCTATTTTTCTATAAGAAATACTTACTATCTGTAAACACTCTTGAACTGAGTCTCTAGATATAATCTTCAGAGATATCTGTGAATTGAAAAGAAACTTTCTTAAGCTGCAATCACTTAAGATTACTTATTGAATTATAATCTATAAAAGCTTTTATAAGTTTGTATTTGAAATTGACTTACAAGTCTGACTGTGTGATATAAAAGATGAAGAAGCTGTTATCTATGTAATGACAGATCTCTATTACACTGAAGTTAAGAACTGACTGAATTATTTAGAGAATGATTATAAGAGATTCTGCTGATCTGTTCTCAAGATCTATTTAGAGAATAAGTTAAGAGACTTTACAAGCTGAACAGAGAATATCTGAACTGTAATCATTAATATTAGAAAAAGAGATGAGAAATCTGATAAAGACTACTCACAGCACTTCATGAAATTATGATGTGAATTAAGATCTGTGAAAACAGAGCTCTGAAACAAGACCTGAATAATGATATTTATAAAGAGACTGAATAAAGATATACAGAACAAGCTCATTGAGTAAGACTCTAAGTTCTTGACTCTGAAGAAACTGATAACTCTCATTCATCACTTATAAATCACTGTGAGAGTCACAGATCTGCAGAGAGTAGATCATTAATTAACTCTGTAAGAATCAGAACAACAGAGAACAGATTTATCAGAAAAAGATAATAAGACACAGAGAGATTCATATCTGACTACTGAGTAGAAAGAGAGAGCTTTACAAGCTTCTGTGAATAGAGTGTATAACAGAGAGATTAAGAAAAAGAGACTCTGCTTTATCTATTCTAAATCAGAACATCTCTGCACAAACTGTCTGAATAAATTAAAATAGAAATTTGAGAAGTTGTAGACAGAGTCAGTAACAGCCTTCTTAAGAGTCTTGAAGCTGATATCTGAATCTGTTGCTTCTCTGATGAAAATACTTGCTTATGAGAAGAGATCACACTGCAATACTGCTATCTCACAAGTATGAAAAGTATCAATGAACTCAGAATCTCAGATCACTATAATATCTCTAAAGCTCACAGAGTGAATGAGCTGAAAGATGAAAACTGAGAATCTGCTCTTATAATAAGCAGAATATAAGAACTCAGATCTGAGAGCTGAGAGACTTACAAGAGTCATCTTTGAATTACAAGATCTCTCTGAAATCTGAAGAAGATTTGTAGAAACTGTGATTATCACAGACATCACAGATAATATATACTTGAAACTTGTATAACTTCAAAGATACAATTCATACATAGCTGTTCATAAGTTAGGTTTATACTTCTGATCAGTGTTAGTAGACTCACTTATAAAGATAGAATCAGTTGATGCTGCAGAGTTAATTAGAGAAGACAAGCTTATCTATATAATGACTTTATAAGTGTCTGAGAATCTTGTAGTCATGAAAACTGAGCTT
Organism: Blastomyces dermatitidis ER-3; assembly: GCF_000003525.1. Classification (NCBI taxonomy): domain Eukaryota; kingdom Fungi; phylum Ascomycota; class Eurotiomycetes; order Onygenales; family Ajellomycetaceae; genus Blastomyces; species Blastomyces dermatitidis. Next base: position 1,060,153 of record NW_025544779.1, on the reverse strand, counting down.
CAGATATCAGAGAAATACTGAGATCTCACAGAGATATTCAGCTTAACTAAGACAGCTGAGCTTTCTTCTCACTGTGAGAAGAATCTGATAATAGATTTGATAGAAGAGCAGAAACTCTTCTGAAGATCAATCTATAAGCTCTCTTATTATAAGACAGAGATCTTGCAGATCTATATAAAGAAGAATCTGAAGAATGACTTCATCTGACTCTCACAGGCCTCTGCGGAAGCCTCTGTTAGACTGACCGTGTGACCGTGTCTGGAACCAGGACCAGATTTTTTGATAGTCTCATTACCAATTCGACTGATCCCATTACACAGTTTTAACATTAGATAGTAGTCTCATACTGTCTCAGTGAAACTTACTGTCTACTCTTGTCACATTTTCCAAATGAGACCATGATTTCCACTTCTCAATTTAAATTATTTTTATGGCTTTAAATGACTTTAAATCTCATTTGAGCGTTATCAAAAAGTGTTACTTTTTAAAAAATTAAAAATAGTCTAAAAAAACCTTAAAATGTCTAAAAATAGTAACTTTATGCCAAGAATGGGACTAAATGAAACCAAATAGAATCACTTTCTCATTTTTTTCAAGTCATGGTTTCATTTTAAGATCTGATATATAGTCACTTTACATGTTTTTTTGATAGCCAGTCCCAGCGGGATTCACGTCAAGAAATGTATGGGATCAGACCAAATGAAATCAAATGTGAAATTCATGGTCTCGGCGGCTAGTCTAGCCTCTGTGATGTTTGTAAAGAAGAAGAATAAAAATCTCAGATTGTGTATAGACTATTATAATCTGAATTTCAAGATAATAAAGAGCTGCTACTCTCTGTCTCTGATTAAGAATGTAATCAATCATCTCACAGAAGCTGTTATATTCACACAACTAAATATAATCAATATATATACATAGCTGTAAATACAGTCTGAGAATGAATGAAAGACTGTCTTTAGAACTGCACTGAAATTATTTGAATATCTAGTAATGTCTTTTGATCTGACTAATATTCTCACAGTATTTCAGTCTTTCATCAATAAAATACTTCACACATATCTGAATGTCTTCATAATAATATATCTGAATGATGTGATGATATACTCTGTAAAGAAGAAAGAACACACTGAGTATATGCAAAGTATGTTGAAGACCTTAGATAAGACAGAACTGTATATTAAGCTTATGAAGTGCAACTTCAGTATCTATTAAGTTAATTTCCTAGAATATGTAATCACTGCAGATGATATTCAGATGAAATCTTTGTAAATTAAGACTATTCTATCATAGTCAGAGTTAACTAGTATTCACAAGATTCAGATCTTTCTGAGCTTTGTAAATTTCTATAGATAGTTTATCTTTATATTCATAAGAATCTTCTTAATTCTTACAGACATACTGAAGAATGAAAATAAGAAGAAGTCATTCTGTAAATGAAGAATGAAAAGATTGTTGAGAAGAAAGAACTGTGAGAACTTTCTTATCTCAGAAGCTTGCAGAGTCTTTGCAAGATTGAAATAGATATTTATAAATGCAGTGATACTGTTTCACTTTAATCTCTTACTCTTAATTAGATTGAAGACAGATGTCTTCTTCTTTGCAATTTCAGAAATAGTCTTACAACTACAGTTAAATGAGAACTGAGTTTCAGTGATCTTTTTCTCACAGAAGATGCAACTCATGAAGATCAACTATGACATTTATAATCAGAAGCTTCTCATAATAGTGAAATTCTTCTGTCACTGATATCACTACTTTGAGAGTCTTATAACAGTGATTACTGTTAGAACTGATCATGATAGCTTGTAATAGTTTGCTTCAATCAAGAAACTCTCATAACAGCAGATTCACTGAGCTCAGAGACTGAGTGAGTTCTGATTCAAGATAGAATATATTAAGAAAACTAAGAACTCAGCAGACAGACTCTCTCACAGACTAGACTATATTAAGAAGATCAGAACAACAGATACAGAGAGACTAGAGAAGATAGAAAAGCTTTGTAAAATACTCAGACTGAGTATTATGAAGAGATTGACTGAAGAGTCTCTCAATCTTCTATAAGAGAAGAGAGAAGAGAGAGAGAAGAAGTCTGTACAACTACTCTCTATAATACTGAGAGTCAACACTCTGAGAATCTCTGTGAGAATTCTTGAAGAGAGTATCTATAATCTGAAGAGTTTGTAGACTTCAAGAAGCACTGTGAAAGACCTGATGTAAGAAGAAATAGAGTATAAGTCTTCATAAAATCTTCTATTCAGATTGTCTGAACTGCAACTGAAAAATGAATATACTCAGTATATTTAAAAACTACTCACAGCAGAGATCAATTCTGCAGAGATAAAGAATTGAAGAGACTTAAATAATCTCTTGTAAAGAGAGAGCTGAATTTATATGCCTGTAAATGAGTTTCTATGTATAGAACTTATTAAAAGATATTATAACTCTTCTCTAGCAGATTATTTTACAGATACTAGAACTTATGAGTTACTTATAAGAAAATATTTCTGATTGAAGATATGAGAACTTGTGAAGAAGATAGTAAATTCTTATACTATTTATCAGAGTTCACAGATAGTGTAGTTCAGATTATATAAAGAACTTACTTCTCTACTCATCTTATAAGAATCTTGAAAACAGCTAGAAATGAATGTTCTTGTAAGTCTCTCTGAAAGTAAGAACATATATGATACCTGCTTTGACAGTGTACTGATAATAGTGAATTACTTTATCAAGATAACACACTTTATACTCATCTGTAAGAACTTGAAGTCAAAGAATTTAGCTCATATCTTCATTTATAATGTGATTCAGTTGTATAAGTTATCTGTGAATATTATCTCAGATAGAGAATTAATCTTTATAGAAGAGTTCTGATCTGATCTGATAACTATACTGAAGATCTTACAAGATCTAAGTATGACTTTTTATTAACAGACAGATAATCAGACAGAATGTCTGATAAGTATATTAAAATAATATCTGTGATACTTTGTCAATTATAATTAGAATGACTGAGTGTATTAATTATCACTCACAGAGTTGATGTATAATAACTTAAAGTATATCAGTACAGATAAAACTCTTTTTAAGATACTCACTGAGACTTATCTGTGAATGATCTTGATAAATCTGTGAGAGTACACTATAGAGTGTGATGATGTCTGTGAACAGACTGAGAGAATTCAGAAGATCTGAGAGAAAGTCTGTAAATTCTTGAGAAAGACTTAAGAGTATTAGAAGAGATACTATAACTTCAAGCATATTACAAAGAGTTTCAAGAAAGATAATAGAGTCTGACTGAGTCTAGAAAACATCATTACTTTACTCTATGAATATAAGAAATTCTCAGAAGAGAATTCTATGACTCATTACTCTGTTTATAAAGCACTAGAGAGTAAAAGAGAATATCAGATCAAAGAGATTATTGACTTAGAGAAGCAAGATCACAAGCTCTGATTCAAGGTTCAGTGATAAGAGTATTCTGATAAGATGAATGAGTTCACTTAAGAATTATCTGAGCAGATAAGATATCTGTAGAAGCTGAGACATAACTTTTATACTGTAAATTCTGATAAGCTAGAATAATGTAATCTTTGCTAAGAACTTAATTATGATAAAGATATTAACACTGTCATTTACAAACTCTAATCTATAAGATGATGAGTTTCTACTAGAATGAACAGTCTGCAGTGTATATAAGAGAAGAAGAAATCATATTCTTATTAAAGCTAAAAAACAGAAAATAAACAGGACTGTGAACACAATTTAGAGATTAATAAAGAAAAAATAAAGAAAACTCATATTTACACTCTTAATATCTATAACACTCAATTCTCTTACAACTATTAATTTCTCTCTTTAAAGAAGCAGAGAGTATCATGTCTGCAGTACAGACAATTGTTGTATTTAATATGAAGACTATCAGAAATGCACAGACTTCAGAGAAGTTGAATATCAGAGTATATACAGTTACAGCAGAGTCTTGAGAGCTGATTATCTGTATATGTGATCAGATACTTCTTATAAAGCTGTGTCTGCTCTCTCAGTTATACTGAAGTATTCAGCCTGAAAACAATTGAGATATAGAGAGAGAGCTTATCTGCTTAGATTAACTCTCATTGCAAATTCATGACATTTGCATTGTCTTGATTACTCAGATTTTACAGGTATCTGAGAACTCATCTCTCATTGATAATGAAATTGTGAAAATGCACTGCAGTGTGAGAATCATTGATAGAGAATCTAGACATATTTACATATATCTGATCAGAGATTGTGTGAGTAGAGAGAGAGTGATTATAGACCTGCAGAACTGCAGAAGATACTAATAATACTAAGAGCTTTATAAGAACTGTTAGCTAGAGTCTGTAAGAAATTACTTATGAGAAGACTTACAGTAAAGAAAGAAACTATACTACTTGAAGCCAGAGACTGATCTGAAGAAGAGATGAGATAAGTCACTGACTTGAAGATCAGATGCAGTGACAGAGCTGAAGAAAATGAAGATACAGTTATAAGTGATGATGCTTCTACTTCATTAGCTGATAAAAAGTGATCAGAAAAGTTGCAGAAATACTCATAAGAAGCTCAGTGACAGTCAGACATTGTTTATAAAGATATTAAAATTGAAAAAATTTTTATTCTTGAGAAGTTCTTGAATCAATATACAGATATTGTTAAAAACACTCTCTCTCTATTATCTGAGTGAAAACACTTCACAGATGAATGAGAATACTTACAGTTTATAAGAATAAGAGCTGTTATAGAAAAAGAGAAAAGAAGATGAGATTTTATAAACAGATCTGAAATATTTATACTACTCTAGAGAGATTTGCTTACACTGTGAGTAATTTCACAGAACAGTCAGATCACTCTAGTAAATAAGAGTGATTATAAATCACAGGTCTGAATCTTTCTATATAACTATAAAGAGTGATTGCAGACTGCAGATATCTTGATTCTATAATTCTATAGAGTTGATAAAAGAATGAAAAATTTCTCATAATTCTACAGTGTCAAAGAACAATGATTTGTGAGAATAAGTGAAAGATTAACTTATAAATATTTCTTTTTAATGAGAGTGATCTCACAGAGAGTGATTCATCTGTGAGATAAATCTGTGTAATAATTACACAAGAATCTTGTGAAAATAGTTGAGAGTTAACTGAAACTCTCTAGTATGAAAGATACAAGATAAATCTGTATAATAGTTAGAGAAGAATCTGTAAATTATAAAGAATCTTACAGAATAAGAAACTGAGTAATAGACTCTTTTCTCTTCATAGTAACAAGGAATTTTTGTAAGAAATCCCGCTCCTCGCGGATCCTTTACCTCTATTTCTATCTCTCGTGTAATCAATAGGGCTAGCGGCTCTTGACTACACACAACTATATAGACTGAAGTTCATGAATACTATTCACAACTCAGCTTGAATGCTATTATACATTTGATCTCTACATTTTATCTTCCTATCACAAATACTTCTAGTAGTTAACAGTATATATCATGTCAAGCTGTAAACACCTGAATAATCACCTGTGAGCACTTATTCTTACATTTCAAGCTCAGTCAGTCAGCAACTGCTTATTATAACTGAAAGAACTAGAAACTCATATACTTCAATCTCTGTGAACTCTACTGCAGACATTCAGAAGCAGTCACTCAAATCATGAATAATCTCTATAAAAGAAGTTTCAGAGAACTTATCAATCACTCACAGAACATCATTCTCTGCATCTGTGACAGAGAAACTCTCTGAATTCATGAATAAATCAATCTCAGTGAAGAACATTCTTGAGTATCTTCTACAGAACTAAGCTATTTTTCTATAAGAAATACTTACTGTCTGCAAACACTCTTGAACTGAGTCTCTAGACATAATCTTCAGAGATATCTGTGAACTGAAAAGAAACTTTCTCAAGCTGTGACTACTTAAGATCATCTATCAAATCACAATCTATAAAAGCTTTTGTGAGTTTGCATTTGAAATTGACTTACAAGCCTGACTGTGTGATATGAAAGATGAAGAAGCTGTCATCTACATAATAACAGACCTCTATTACACTGAAGTCAAGAACTGACTGAATTATCTAGAAAATAATTATAAGAGATTCTGATGATCTGTTCTCAAGACCTATCTAGAGAATAAGTTAAGAAACTCTATAAGCTGAACAGAGAACATCTGAGCTGTGATCATCAATATTAGAAAAAGAGATAAGAAATCTGATAAAGACTACTTACAGCACTTCATGAAATTATAATATGAATTGAGATCTGTGAAAACAGGGCTCTGAAACAAGACCTGAATAATAATATTTATAAAGAGACTGAATAAAGATATACAGAATAAGCTCATTGAGTAAGACTCTAAGTTCTTAACTCTGAAGAAACTGATAACTCTTATTCACTGCTTGTGAATCACTGTGAGAGTCACAGACTTGTAAAGAGCAGATCATTAATCAGCTCTGTAAGAGTCAGAACAACAGAGAACAGATTTATCAGAAAAAGATAATAAGATATAGAGAGATTCATATCTGACTGCTGAGTAGAGAGAGAGAGCTTTACAAGCTTCTATGAATAGAGTATATAACAGAGAGATTAAGAAAAAGAAACTCTGCTTTATCTGTTCTAAATCAGAACATCTTTATATAAACTGTTTAAACAAATTAAAATAGAAATTTAAGAAGTTACAGACAGAGTCAGTAACAGCCTTCTTAAGAGTCTTGAAGCTGACATCTGAATCTGTTACTCTCTCAATGAAAATACTTGCTTATGAAGAGAGACTGCACTGCAGTACTGCTGTCTCATAAGTATAAAAAGTATTGATGAACTTAGAATTTCAGATCACTGTGATGTTTCTAAAGCTCACAGAGTGAATGAGCTGAAAGATAAAGACTGAGAATCTACTCTTATAACAAGCAGGATGTGAGAACTCAGATCTGAGAGCTGAGAAACTTGTAAGAATTATCTTTGAATTACAAGATCTCTCTGAAATCTGAAGAAGATTTGCAGAAACTGTGATTATCACAGATATCACAGATAATATGTATTTAAAACTTGTATGACTTCAAAGACATAATTCATATATAGTTGTTTATAAGTCAGGTTTATACTTCTGATCAGTGTTAGCAGACTCACTTGCAGAGATAGAAGCAGTTGATACTGTAGAGTTGATTAGAGAAGATAAGCTCATCTATATAATAACTTTGTAAGTGTCTGAGAATCTCATGATCATAAAAACTGAGCTTCAGATATCAGAGAAATACTGAGATCTCACAGAGATATTTAGCTCAGCTAAGACAGCTGAGCTTTCTTCTCACTGTAAGAAGAATCTGATAATAGATTTGATAGAAGAACAGAAACTCTTCTGAAAATTAATCTATAAGCTCTCTTATTATAAGACAGAGGTCTTGCAGACCTATATAAAGAAGAATCTGAAGAATGACTTCATCTGATCTTCACAGGCCTCTGTGAGAGCCTCTGTGATATTCATGAAGAAGAAGAATGAAGATCTCAGATTGTGTGTAGACTACTGTGATCTGAACTTCAAGATAATAAAGAGCTGCTATCTTCTGTCTCTGATTGAGAATATGATCAACTGTCTCACAAAAGCTATTATATTCACACAACTGAATATGATTAATATATATACATGACTGTGAATACAGTCTGAAGAGAAATGAAAGACTGTCTTTAGAACTGCACTGAGATTGTTTAAATATCTAGTGATATCTTTTGATCTGACTAATATCTCTGTGACATTTCAGTCTTTTATTAATAAAATACTTTGTGTATATCTGAATGTCTTTATAATAATATATCTGAATGATGTGATGATGTACTTTATAAAGAAGAAAGAACACACTGAGTATATATAAAGTGTGTTGAAGATCTTAGATGAGACAGAACTGTATATTAAGCTCACAAAGTGCAACTTCAGTGCCTGCTGAATTAATTTTCTAGAATATGTAATCACTGTGAATAATATTTAGATGAAATCTTTATAAATTGAGACTATTCTATTATGACTGAAGTCAACTAGTATTCATGAGATTCAGATCTTTCTGAGCTTTGTGAATTTCTATAGATAATTTATCTTTGTATTTATGAGAATCTTCTTGACTCTTACAGACATGCTGAAGAGTGAAAATAAGAAGAAGTCATCTCATAAATAGAGAATGAAAAGATTGTTAAGAAGAAAGAACTGTGAGAACTTTCTTATCTTAGAAGCTTATGAGATCTTTACAAGATTAAAACAGACATTCACAGATATAGTGATGCTGTTTCACTTTGATCTCTTACTCTTAATCAGATTGAAGACAGATATCTTCTTCTTTATGATTTCAGAAATAGTCTTACAACTATAGTTAAATGAGAACTGAGTTTCAGTGATCTTTTTCTCATGAAAGATGCAATCTGTGAAGATCAATTATAACATTCATAATCAGAAGCTTCTCATAATAGTGAAATTCTTCTGTCACTGATATCACTACTTTGAGAGCCTTGTGACAGTGATTACTGTTAGAACTGATCATGACAGTTTATAACAGTTTACTTCAATCAAGAAACTCTCACAGTAGCAGATTTACTGAGCTCAGAGACTGAGTGAGTTCTGATTCAAGATAGAATATATCAAGAGAACTAAGAACTCAGTAGATGAACTCTCTCACAGATCAGATTATATTAAGAAGATCAGAACAACAGATACAGAGAGACTAGAGAAGACAGAAAAGCTTCACAGAATGCTCAGACTGAGTGTTATAAAGAGATTGACTGAAGAGTCTCTCAATTCTCTGTAAAAGAAGAGAAAGAAGAGAGAAAAGAAGTCTGTACAACTACTCTCTATAACATTAAGAGTCAATACTCTGAGAATCTCTGTGAGAATTCTTGAAGAGAGTATCTATAATCTGAAGAGTTTGCAGACTTTGAGAAGTACTGTGAAAGACCTGATATAAGAAGAAACAGAGTATAAGTCTTTGTAAGATCTTCTATTCAGATTATCTGAACTGCAACTGAAGAATAAATATACTCAGTATATTTAGAAACTGCTTACAGCAGGGATTAACTCTGCAGAAATAAAGAATTGAAGAGACTTAAATAATCTCTTATGAAGAGAGAGCTGAATTTATATATCTGTGAATGAGTTTCTATATATAGAACTCATTAAAAGGTATTATGACTCTTCTCTAGTGAGTCATTTTATAGATACTAGAACTTATGAGTTGTTTATAAGAAAATACTTCTGACTGAAGATGTGAGAACTTATGAAGAAGATAGTAAATTCTTATACTATTTATCAGAATTTGTAGATAGTACAGTTCAGACTATATAAAGAACTTACTTCTTTATTCATTTCACAGAAACCTTGAGAACAGCTAGAAATGAATACTCTTATAAGTCTCTCTGAAAGCAAGAATATATATAATACCTGCTTTAACAGTGTGCTGATGATAGTGAATTACTTTATTAAGATAACACACTTTATACTCATCTGCAAGAACTTGAAGTTAAAGAATTTAACTTATATCTTTATCTGCAATGTGATTCAGTTGCATGAATTATCTATGAATATTATCTCAGATAGAGAATTAATCTTCACAGAAGAGTTCTGATCTGATCTAATGACTATACTGAAGATCTTATAAGATCTAAGCATGACTTTTCATTAATAGACAGATGATCAGACAGAATATCTGATAAGTATATTGAAACAGTATCTGCAGTGCTTTGTCAATTACAATCAGAATGACTGAGTATATTGATTACTACTTACAGAGTTTATATACAACAACTTAAAACATATCAGCACAGATAAAATTCTCTTTGAGATGCTCACTGAGACTTATCTGTGAATAATCTTGATAAATCTGTGAGAGTATACTATAGAGTGTGATAATGCTTGTGAATGAGCTGAGAGAATTCAGAAGATTCAGGAGAAAGTCTGTGAATTCTTGAGAAAGACTCAAGAGTATCAGAAGAGATACTATGACTTCAAGTATATCACAAAGAGTTTTAAGAAAGATAATAGAGTCTGACTGAGTCTAGAAAACATTATTATACAGAGATCTAGTAAGAAGCTGAATCTCTTATGAACAGAGTCTTATAAGATTATGAAGAAAGTTAGTTTACAGTTCTACAGATTGAAACTATTATCTGAGTTACAGATGTATAATATTTTTCATGTCTCTTTACTTTATAAATATAAGAAATTCTTAGAAGAGAACTCTGTGACTTATCACTCTGTTCACAAAGTATTAGAGAGTGAAAGAGAATATCAGATTAAAGAAATTATTAACTCAGAGAAGTGAGATTACAAGCTCTGATTCAAGGTTCAGTGATAAGAGTATTCTGACAAGATAAATAAGTTCACTTAAGAATCATCTAAGCAGATAAGACATCTGCAGAAGCTGAGACATAACTTCTATGTTATAAATTCTGATAAGTCAGAATGATGCAGTCTTTACTAAGAATCTGATTGTAATAAAGATATTAACACTGTCATTTATAAATTCTAGTCTACAAGATAATAAGTTTCTACTGAAATGAACAGTTCACAGTATATGTAAGAAAAGAAGAAATCATATTCTTATTAAAGTTAAAAAACAAGAAAATAAACAGAGCTGTGAATACAATTTAGAGATTAATAAAGAAAAAATAAAGAAAACTCACACTTATATTATTAATACTCACAACACTTAAATTTCTCACAACTATTAATTTTCTTCTTCAAAGAAGCAGAGAGTATTATATCTGTGATACAGACAATTGTTACATTTGATACAAAGATTATCAGAAATGCACAGACTTCAGAGAAGTCAGATACTAGAGTATATACAGTTATAACAGAGTCTTGAGAGCTGACTGTCTGCATATGTGATCAGATACTTCTTATAAAGCTGAGTTCACTCTCTCAGTTATGCTTAGACTGACCGTGTGACCATGTCTGGGACCAGGATCAGATTTTTTGATAGTCCCATTACCAATTCGACTGATCCCATTACACGGTTTTAACATTAGATAGTAGTCCCATACTGTCCCAGTGGGACTTACTGTCTACTCTTGTCACATTTTCCAAATGGGACCATGATTTCCACTTCTCAATTTAAATTATTTTTATTGCTTTAAATGACTTTAAATCTCATTTGAGCATTACCAAAAAGTGTTACTTTTTAAAAAATTAAAAATAGTCTAAAAAAAACCTTAAAATGTCTAAAAATAGTAACTTTATGCCAAGAATGAGACTAAATGGGACCAAATGGGATCACTTTCTCATTTTTTTCAAGTCATGGTTCCATTTTAAGATCTGATATATAGTCACTTTACCTGTTTTTTTGATAGCCAGTCCCAGCGGGATTCACGCCAAGAAATGTATGAGATCAGACCAAATGGGACCAAACGTGAAATTCATGGTCCCAGCGGCCAGTCTAGTTATGCTGAAGTATTCAGCTTAGAAATAATTAAGATACAGAGAGAGGACTTATCTGTTCAGACTAACTTCTATCATGAATTCATGACATTTGCATTGTCTTAATTACTCAGATTTTGCAGGTATCTGAGAACTCATCTCTCATTGACAATGAGATTGTGAAAATGCACTGCAGCGTGAGAATCATTGATAGAGAACCTAGACATATTCACATATATCTGGTCAGAGATTGTGCAGACAGAGAGAAGATGATTATAGGTCTGCAGAACTGCAGAAGACACTGATAACACTGAGAGCTTTGCAAGAACTGTCAGCTAGAATCTGTAAGGAATTACTTATAAGAAGACTTACAGCAAAGAAGAGAACTGCACTACTTAGAGCCAGAAGCTGGCCTGAGAGAGACAGAGAATTGACTACTGACCTGAAGATTGAGTGTGATGACAGAGCTGAGAGAGATGAAGATGTGATTGTGAGCAGCAGCATCCCTGCTTCACCAGCTGATAAAAAGTAATCAGAGAAGTCACAGGAACATCTATAAGAAGCTCAGTGATAATCAGATATTGTTTATGAAGAGATTGAAATTGAAAAAATTTTTTATTCTTGAGAAGTTCTTGAATTAATACACAGATATTGTCAGAAACACTCTCTCTCTATTATCTGAGTGAAAACACTTTACAGATGAATGAAGATACTCACAGTTTATAAGAATGAGAGCTGTTACAGAAAAAGAGAAAAGAAGATGAGATTTCATGAACAGATCTGAAATATTTATACTACTCTAGAGAGATTTACTTACACTGTGAGTGATTCTGTGAAATAGTCAGATTACTCTAGTAAATAAGAGTGATTGTGAATTACAGATCTGAATCTTTCTATGTAACTATAAAGAGTGATTACAGACTGTGAATATCTTGATTCTATAATTCTACAGAGTTGATGAAAGAATGAAAAATTCCTCACAATTCTACAGTGTCAAAGAGCAATGATTTGTGAGAATGAATGAAAGATCAACTTATAAATGTTTCTCTTTGATAAGAGTGATTTCACAGAGAGTGATTCATCTGTGAGATGAATCTGTGTAATAGTCACACAAGAATCTTGTAAAAATAATTGAGAGTTAACTGAAACTCTTCTGTATGAAAGATGTGAGATGAATCTGTATGATAGTCAGAGAAGAATCTGTAAATTACAAAGAATCTCACAGAATAAGAAACTGAGTAACAGACTCTTTTTTCTTCACAGTAACAAGGGATTTTTCCTCACTGAGATTTTTTATAGATATGAAGAGTTTTTAGTGAGTATCACTGCAGTGCTGAGCTGACTATGAAGTCACTCAGTGAAAGGCTTCATGAATGAAGTCTTAGAGAGAAGAAGATATGTAAGAAATCCTGCTTCTCATGAATTCTTTATCTCTATTTCTATCTCTCATGTAATCAATAGAGCTAGCGGCCCTTGACTACACACAACTATATAGACTGAAGTTTGTGAATACTATTCATAACTCAGCTTGAATGCTATTATACATTTGACTTCTACATTTTATCTTTCTACTGTGAATACTTCTAGTAGTTAACAGTACATATCACATCAAGCTGCAAACACCCGAATAATCGCCTGTGAGCACTTATTCTTATAATTTTTCCTCACTAAGATTTTTTATAAATGTGAAGAATTTTTAGTGAGTATCACTGCAGTGCTGAGCTGATTCTATGAAGTCACTCAGTGAAAGACTTTGTGAATAAAGTCTTAGAGAGAGAGAGATATGTAAGAAATTCTACTTCTTATGAATTCTTTATCTCTATTTCTATCTCTTATATAATTAATAGAGCTAGTGGCTCTTGACTACACACAACTATATAGACTGAAGTTTGTGAATACTATTCATAACTCAGCTTGAATGCTATTATATATTTAATCTCTACATTTTATCTTTCTACTGTGAATACTTCTAGTAGTTAACAGTACATATCACGCCAAGCTGTAAACACCTGAATAATCGCCTGTGAGCACTTATTCTTACATCTTCAGTCTCAGTCTTATTCTGATTTTGAAAGAATAATTATCTTTCACAGTTTATTCTGAGAAATTACTCTCATTTCACTGTTCTTGAATTAAATCTGATCATTTTTTATGTCATTTCTCTCAGAAATGATTCATTTTCAGATTTTTTTAAGACTTGATTCTGATAAGACTTATGTCAAGAAATGTATGAGATCAGATCAAATAAGACTAAATGTGAAATTCATAATCTCACTAATCAGTCTACTGACTGCTGAGACTATAAATTTCATATTTAATTTCATTTAATCTGATCTCAAATATTTCTTAGTATGAATCTCACTGAGACTAGTTATTAAAAAAAACATATAAAGTAACTATATAGCAGATCTTAAAATAAAATCATGACTTGAAAAAAATAAGAAAGTAATCTCATTTAATCTCATTTAGTTTCATTCTTAGTATAAAGTTACTATTTTTAGACATTTTAAGGTTTTTTTTAGACTATTTTTAATTTTTTAAAAAGTAACACTTTTTAATAATACTTAAATAAGATTTAAAGTTATTTAAAGTAATAAAAATAATTTAAATTGAGAAGTGAAAATCATGATCTTGTTTGAAAAATGTGATAAGAGTAGACAGTAAGTCTTACTAAGACTGTATAAAACTACTATTAAATGTTAAAACTGTGTAATAAGATCAGTTGAATTGATAATAAGACTATTAAAAAATCTGATTCTGATCTCAGACACAGTCACACAGTCAGTCTAGTTATACACTTGTTATGTGTAAGAAATTCCGCTTCTCGTGAATTCTTTACCTGTAAGAATAAGTACTCACAGGTAGACTGACTGCTGAGATTATAAATTTCACATTTAGTCTCATTTAATCTGATCTCATACATTTCTTGGCATGAATTCAGCTGAGACTAGTCATTAAAAAAACATGTAAAGTGACTATATATCAGATCTTAAAATGAAATCATAACTTGAAAAAAATAAGAAAATAGTCTCATTTAATCTCATTTAGTCTCATTCTTGATATAAAGTTACTATTTTTAGATATTTTAAGGTTTTTTTAGAGTATTTTTAATTTTTTAAAAAGTAATGCTTTTTGATAATACTCAAATGAGATTTAAAGTCATTTAAAGCAATAAAAATAATTTAAATTGAGAAGTAAAAATCATGATTTCATTTGAAAAATGTGATAAGAGTAGACAGTAAGTCTCACTGAAACAGTATAAGACTACTATCTAATGTTAAAACTATGTAATGAGATTAGTTAAATTAATAATAAAACTATTAAAAAATCTGATTCTGATCTCAGACACAGTTACATAGTCAGTCTACTCACAGATAATTATTCAGATGTTTGCAGCTTGATATGATATATACTGTTAACTATCAGAAGTATTTATAATAGAAAGATAAAATGTAAAGATTAAATGTATAATAGTATTTAAGTTGAGTTATAAATAGTATTTACAAACTTCAGTTTATATAGTTATATATAGTCAAGAGCTGCTAACTCTATTAAGTATATGAGAGATAGAAATAGAAGTAAAGAATTCATAAGAAGCAGAATTTCTTATATACTTCTTTATAAGAGACCTACTGTGGCGGGCTGCGCCCGATCAATCATATAGACTATTCCGTTACACTCCACAGATTCCACGTACGCTCCGATCCTCGGCCATTCTCAATTGCTGACCCTCGGCCATTCTCAATCGCCACTATGATTCTCAGCCATTCTCGATCACTGATCCTCAGCTGCTACGAACGCGCATATATTCTTCCACTCTGAAGCTCCACCGTGTACACCACCACATATGTGTATAAATATCCACCTCAATTGCTGATTCTCACACTTTCTCTTTCTTTCCTTCTCTAGCATTTTTATCTTTGTTAAATAAGACCTATCAATATTATATCAATCTAATCAGTGTAGGCCTCTTACACTATAAAAACACTCATTGTCTTCTTATTAGAAAATGATTATTCACACATTATCTTCTCATCAGAAATAATTATTCATCAAGAGATATCTGAACACATAACAATGTGTAAGAAATAGAGAAACAGTCAAACAGTTAAGCAGACACTGAGTTCTCAGATAGTTCTCAGATAGAAGCTTGCTCATCAGTCACTCTGGCCTCATAACAAGATCTTATGAAGAGAATAAGATCTTATAAAGAGAATATCAGTGAAAGACCTGAGAGTTCTGACACTCAGATATATGAGAATATGATTACACTTCTTCAGATTTCACAGATATTACACATCTGACAATTGATACAATCATGTCTAATGATAATATTGAAACTCTTGAACATGAGTATAGATGCAGTGCCACAGTGGCTCTGAGTAATGTTGAAATTACAACAGCAACAGATAGCTGATATGCATGCAACTCAACAATGCCAATATGAAGAGATTCAACAATTATCACAATAAGAAACTCATGCAATTTCAACATCTACAGAATTGAATATAAAAGTGCTGAAAGAATGCTTAGATGCTTCTGCATATTTTAATACTTCTGATCTCACTCTCTACTTATTATAAAGGATGAAAATGCTTACAAAACTGAGTGTAGATGAAGATTTCATCAGTTCATTAATCAATTAAAATTGATATATCAATGAATGATTGAAGAATCATGTGAAATAGAAGTTTCATTTATGAATAAAAGCATGTGAATCAGTATTGTGAACATCTGATAATATCATGAGATATCTTGATGTTCTGTTTCAAGACACTGTCATGTAATAGAAAGCATTAGATTGATTATAGAGTGCTTAACAGAGAAATACTTCTCTTATAACATTCATTCCTGACTTTGACATCAAGATTCTAGAAGCAGGTGATTAATCTTGAGAGAATTGAATGAAGATTAGCATGCTTAAGAAGATATTAACTTTTGAACTCTTACAGACTCTTATAAGTGCAGATGAAGATCAGACTTATGAAGGCTTCTGCACACAGCTCTGAACAATGAATGATTATCTTACCAAGCTCAAGAGTATACAGAACAGTGGCAGAAGACATTACATTCACACATCTGTGTCAATGAATAACTCAGCCACTCATACACCTGCACTGAAGAATCATGATGCAGATGCCATGAACTGAATAGATTCAAATGTCTATGCATAAGCAAGAGTTTTCACTGTTTGAACAGGCTTCTGAGTTCCTGAGATCACTTCTGAAGAAGTCACTGATTGATGTCAATGTAGAGTGTGTATCAACTGTAACTGATCAGAACACATTGCTTTCAACTGTCAATTGACCTATATGTCTTCATATTCAAGAGAAGGATCAGTGCTTTCTTGTTTGAAGAATGAATCAGTGCCTGTCCACACCAACCACATTGCATTAGAGGAAGATTCAGAGAATAACTATGAGAAAGCCCTGATGAAACAGGGAAAAGATTAGCTCCTGTTCAAATTTGTAAACAGGAGCTTGAAGAGGTTGAATGACAATGATTTGAAGAGAAGTCACTATGCAATGATAAAATCTCCAGTTGTAAGACATCATAACCTTCAGTGTATCCCCTTATCAAATACTCCTCACCGAGACCCCGCTGAACAATATAAGATAGGAGATCTGCCACAACTACCGCCTTGACACACCACCAGGGATTCATGATGTATTCCACACAAGCTAGCACCGCCGCGCCGCCACTGATCTTGTTCCCTTCTCAACTGACCTGGACTCTGAGTTCCGCGTTATCCAAAACAGCGGCCCTTGACCGATGGGAACTGCTTCTGGAAAGGGGGGGCTAATGTGGCGGGCTGCGCCTGATCAATCATATAGACTATTCCATTACACTCCACAGATTCCACATACGCTCCGATCCTCGGCCATTCTCGATTGCTGACCCTCGGCCATTCTCAATCACCACTACGATTCTCGGCCATTCTCGATCACCGATCCTCGGCTGCTACAAACACGCATATATTCTTCCACCCCGAAGCTCCACCGCGTACGCCACCACATACACATATAAATATTCACCTCAATCACCGATTCTTGCACTTTCTCTTTCTTTTCTTCTCTAGCGTTTTTATCTTTTTTATATAAGACCTATCAATATTATACTGATCTATTCGGCGTAGGCCTCTTACACCTACACTGAATAGATTGATATGATATTTATAGATTTTATATAACAAAGTGAAAAACATTAAAGAAGAAAAGAAAAGAGAAAGTGTGAAAATCAGTAATCAGAGTGAATATTTATATGTATATATAATAATATATACAGTGAAGCTTCAGAACAGAAGAATAGAAATTCTATAAGTCTTTTAACTAAGAATTAATAACTGAGAATTAAAGCTTTCAGTGAAAATGTGAAAATCTATGAAGTGTAATAAAATAGTCTATATAATTAATCAGATACAGCTTATTATATTAATCTTTTCTTTTCTAAAGTAAGATTATACATAGTTCTCATTGATTAAGAGCTGCAGTGTTAGATAATACAGAACTCAGAGTTCAGATCAGATAATTATAACTAACTTATTTCATAAGATATTATTAGCTACAGCTGTGAAGTCTTTTAGTAAGAATATTTTCAATCTCTTATTCAAGTTTATTATCTTCTTCTATAATCTCTGATAACTGTCAGTTGAAAATTAGTTAAGAAGAAAATGAATCAGTGATAGTCTTTTATTACATTTTTTAAATAAGATTATAATTTCTACTTCTCAATTTAAATTATTTTTATTGCTTTAAATGACTTTAAATCTTATTTAAGTGTTATCAAAAAGTGTTACTTTTTAAAAAATTAAAAATAGTCTAAAAAAACCTTAAAATGTCTAAAAATAGTAACTTTATACTAAGAATGAAACTAAATGAAATTAAATGAGATCATTTTCTTATTTTCTCTAAGTTATAATCTTATTTTGAGATTTGATATATAATCACTTTGCATGTTTTTTTAATGATTAGTCTCAGTGAGATTCATGCTAAGAAATATATAAAACCAGATCAAATAAAATTAAATATGAAATTCATAATCTCAGTGATCAGTCTACTTATTCTTACAGTTATATTATTATTATTATTATTCTTCAATTATAGATGTATGCAGTCAGAGACTATGACATCTACCTGAGAACTTTAGTTCTCAGGGTTTTTTCTATGTCTGTAAAGTTAACTATTATACATTCATCAATTTCAGATATGCAAAATCAGAAAATTTCAGCTCAGAATACAAAAACTGTTTACAGATTGCAGTGTTTTAACATCTTTTAATACTTTGAAATCATTTGACAATATCATGACAAAAGAAAAGAGAAAAAGAACACAGTCTCAAAGATAGACACATTAAATAGATAGATAGAAAGAAATTGAAAGAAAAAGATAAAGAAAAAGATAAAGTAAAGAGAGACTATAATAAAACAAATTATTAAAAGAGAGTGTATAGCTGTTTTAACAGACTATATCTGATTAATTTTCTTCTCTTTATATTCAGATAATTCTGAATTTAGTCATTTTCTTATAGCTGCTTGAGTTTCTGATAGAAAGTCTATTAAGTATTTAATTTCTGTCTCAGTTGAGAATAAGAATCTCATATTTAATTAATTTAAATTATACTTCTCTTTCAATCTGGCTCTGAGACTATTGTATAATGCACAGTGCATTACAATATACTCAGAATTCTCATTTATATTATAGAATGAGCATTCTATTAAGTCAAATCTATCATTAAATCTTTGTATATAAGATTTGAAATAGTCATGTTCTAGTTTCAGCTGTATTATAGATGAGAATATTTTCTTTTTATATTTAATTAAACAAGATTTTCACTTGGGTTTTATTTCAAATCTTGAATAATGTATACTCTTCTTTTATTTCTATCAGCTTTTATTTCACTTATTTAAATAAGATTCTTTTATTTTTCTCTTTATAAAAGACTAGAATATAATTTTTTAAATAGATCTGCTTAATTCTGCACTCTTTTTTACAGCTGAATCAGCCAATTCATTGCCATGAATATTCATATGAGCAGAAACTTAGTATTAGACTGGCCGCCGGGACCATGAATTTCACGTTTGGTCCCATTTGGTCTGGTCCCATACATTTCTTGGCGTGAATCCCGCTGGGACTGGCTATCAAAAAAACATGTAAAGTGACTATATATCAGATCTTAAAATGAAACCATGACTTGAAAAAAATGAGAAAGTGGTCCCATTTGGTCCCATTTAGTCCCATTCTTGGCATAAAGTTACTATTTTTAGACATTTTAAGGTTTTTTTTAGACTATTTTTAATTTTTTAAAAAGTAACGCTTTTTGGTAACGCTCAAATGAGATTTAAAGTCATTTAAAGCAATAAAAATAATTTAAATTGAGAAGTGGAAATCATGGTCCCATTTGGAAAATGTGACAAGAGTAGACAGTAAGTCCCACTGGGACAGTATGGGACCACTATCTAATGTTAAAACCGTGTAATGGGATCAGTCGAATTGGTAATGGGACTATCAAAAAATCTGGTCCTGGTCCCAGACACGGTCACACGGTCAGTCTACTTAGTATAGATGAATTATCAGCTTTAATATTCTTCTCTTTTGAATTTTCAAAACAGAGTTTAAGATTAGTTCAAGATTCATTTAATTATTATAAATCTAACTATTTCTAAGTCTTTTTAAAGCAGCTTGACTATCAGAGAATATTTATATCTCTTTCAAATAATTTCCTCTTTTATAAGATTTCATTTCAATGAGTTTGAAAGCTTTCACTATTATAAATAGTTCAGTATCAAAGACTTCATATTCAGAGTCTAGATTTCAGAAATCTGAGATAAAATTAATATTATCTTCAGTATAAGCAATGTCTGTGTCTAATCTATTCAAGTTCTCATTTTTTAAGTTATCTGAATGAATTAGAATAGAGTCTTTTATATTAATTATAGAAATTCTCTTCAAATACTATTCATATTCTTTCTCTTTTGATAGTTCATTTATTTATAAGTCTATAAGAGATTCAAGCTTTTCTCTTCAGAGAGATAACTTCTCATGATCAACTTTTTCAACATTTAAAGAAGAAAATTGATTTTTAATCAGAGAGTATAGTCTGTACAGTTGAGAAGATATTTTCTTTAAAGAATTATTTTCATTTCAATCAAGAAATCTATTTCAATCCAGTTCATTTTCAGAGTTAATTGATGAAAATGAAGAAGAGACTCTTTCTCTGATTATATAATTTGAGCTCATCTTTACAACTCTCAGAGTATAGTTTATACAGGTCTTTTTAAATCTAACAGCAGAAGGAGAAATTGAAGCTTCAATTTTCATTACTTTAATAGAAGATAACTACAGATGCTAGTCACCTGCAGAATACATCTTAAGCTAATTACATTTAATTCTCTATAATTAACTGATCACTGCATCTGTCCTCTCAGGCCAGTCACTAATTTTCAGAGGTGTTAGTTAGTAGCTGTCACTGCTCACTTGATACACATCAAGCTTTCAGTTGCTGATCTTGGCCTCATTAGATGCTTATAAATCTATCAATCAGCTGTTGTGATCTCATTCTGTGTTAGAGACTAATCATAGACTTGATAACTGCAGTTCTCTCTGTCAGTATTAGGGCTTGACAGAGAGCTTGCAGACTCTAGCCTATCAGAATACTCTGTCTAGAGCCTAGATGCATGTCTAGACCTGCTAGTTAAATGATTTTCAAAATCATTCTCTGTATTTGAGAGAAAGCTAGGCTTCAATGATGACCCTAGTTAGAGACTTGCTTAAGTAGTGTATAATCACTACATTAGACTTGACTCTATATTGTTAGAACCTTGACAGATGCACAGTAGAATAGTGAGATATTGACACTCTATACTGGCTCTGATGAGTGTTCACAGAATCTTGCTTAACTAGTGACTTGACTTGCAGTAGAGAGTTCTACCCTGCATCAAGTCTTACTAATTAGACTCAGCCTCTATTACATGAGAGCTTTCATGAGTAAGAAGTAGCAGATGTCAGCGGTGGGATTCGAACTCACGCACCTTTAATGTGTGCAGCCTTGATTACCAGTCTTATCAACTGAGTCACGCTGGCATTCTTACAGTTATAGAAACTGAGCTTTAAATATTAGAGAAATACTAAGATCTTACAGAGATATTTAATTCAGTTAAGATAACTAAGCTTTTATCTTTATTATTATTTATTATTATTATTATTCTTTTATTATACTTATATATAAGCGGAGCATATAATGAGTTCTTGCATGATATTAAATACAGGTCAAGTGTTAATTATACAGAAGAAAATACAGATGTTAAGATCATATTAAGATAACAAGAACATAGAAAAATACAAAGAAGTGACAATTAAATACATATAATAATAACTTCTCAGCTCAGAAACATAGAGTGATTCATTGAAGTAATTTATACATCTCTGTATTTATTAGAAATCTGAGGTGCTTGAGTTTCGGATTTAATGTATTCTCTGCAGATTTCAAACTCACGTGTCTTGATTTCTCATATCAAGGCACTACTGAGTGACCGCATTAATTATTCAGTCACTGAGACAGACTTTTATCTTATTATAAAAAGAATCTGATAATAAATTTAATAGAAGAGTAGAAACTCTTCTAAGAATCAATCTATAAACTCTCTTATTATGAGACAGAGATCTTACAGACTTATATAAAGAAGAATTTAAAGAATAACTTTATCTAATCTTTATACATTTTTATAAGAGTCTGTGTAATATTTATAAAGAAGAAGAATAAAGATCTTAGATTATATATAAACTATTATAATCTGAACTTTAAAATAATAAAGAGTTACTATTCTCTATCTCTGATTAATAATATAATTAATTATTTTATAAGAGCTATTATATTCATATAACTGAATATAATTAATATATATACACAGCTGTGAATACAGTCTGAGAATGAATAAAAAACTGTCTTTAAAACTATACTGAGATTATTTGAATATCTAGTAGTATCTTTTAATTTAATTAATACTCTTATAGTATTTCAGTTCTTTATTAATAAAACACTTTATATATATCTGAATATATTTATAATAATATATCTGAATAATATAATAATATACTCTATAAAAAGAGAGAATACACTGAGTATATATAAACTATATTAAAGATTTTAGATAAGATAGAACTATATATTAAGTTTATAAAGTATAACTTCAGTACTCACTGAATTAATTTTCTAGAATATATAATTATCACAGATAATATTTAGATAAAATCTTTATAAATTAAAATTATTCTATTATAATCAGAGTTAACTAGTATTTATATAATTTAAATATTTCTAAGCTTTGTAAATTTCTATAGATAATTTATCTTTATATTTATAAGAATCTTCTTAACTCTTACAGATATACTGAAGAATAAAAATAAGAAGAAGTCATTCTATAAATAAAGAATAAAAAGATTGTTAAGAAGAGAAAACTGTAAGAACTTTCTTATCTCAGAAGCTTATAAAATCTTTATAAGATTAAAATAAATATTTATAGATATAGTTATACTATTTTACTTTAATCTTTTACTTTTAATTGGATTAAAAACAGATATTTTCTTCTTTACAATTTCAGAAATAGTCTTATAACTATAGTTAAATTAGAACTGAATTTTAGTAATCTTTTTCTTATAAAAGATATAATTTATAGAGATTAACTATAATATTTATAATTAGAAGCTTCTTATAATAATGAAATTTTTTCATTACTAATATTACTATTTTAAAAGTCTTATAATAGTGATTACTGTTAAAACTAATTATAATAACTTATAATAGTTTACTTTAATTAAGAAACTTTTATAGTAATAGATTTACTGAGTTCAGAGACTGAGTGAGTTCTGATTCAAGATAAAGTATATTAAGAGAATTAAAAACTTGATGAATAGACTCTCTTATAGATCTGACTATATTAAGAAGGTTAGAATAACAGATATAGAGAGATTAGAGAAGATAGAAAAGCTTTATAAAATACTGTAATATAACGGAACTGAAGCAATAACTAGTCAGCAGTGTCACATAGAGATAGATGTTTGAGAAGCTGTATAAGTAAGCTTGACTATCTTGCTTAAATAGTGAGCTCATAGGCTACAGAGTTATTGCAAGAATATCACAGATATAATACTTAGTATACTAAGAAGATTGTATAAGATATGCAGTAACTCTTGTATATATTTCAGTAGAAGAAAAATAAATTACTGACTTCTTTAATAAGAAGTCAGTATTTAGCTATTCTATATAGACAATGAGCAGACACTCTTCTTTCATTTTATAAGTGAGAATAGCTGAAGTGATACCTCAGTGATATCTTACTATTAAGAAAGAGTAATCTGCTGATCTTATATAGAAGTGAGATTCTTATATTTATTAATCAGATCTTTCTATAATATATCTGAATAATGTTATAAAGTGATTGAAAACCAGTTCAGACAGAATGAAATCATTTATATGAAAGTAATAAGTTATGTGAAATCACAGCAGAGTCTTAACATAGTTAGAGATATGATAATACTCTTCTTTTTAAGAGTATAGTTTTAATACTCTTAAGATTACTGAATTGAGAGTTATCTTTGTTATATAGTAACAGTTGTCAACTGATTGACAGTATATGTACTATGTATAATACAAAGAAATAAATAAGTTTTTCTGCTGACTGTATAGATCTTTCTTTTCTTATCTTTATTCAAATTAAATATGTAATAAGTAAGTTTCTTATATATTGATTTAAGATATGAAAAACATAGTTAATAAGTAACTTACAGATCTCTCATTATATTCTATTCTATATATGAAATTCTCTGTAAAAGTGATGTATTTTAGAGATAAAGCTAACAGTAGTGATAGAATTTTTCAAAAAGATTTCTCTCTCTTATAACATATTTTTCTCCCTCTTCTTTCATCTGTAATAGTGAGTGCATGAAAGCATCATTCTTAAGAGATAATAAGAGACTTATTCTGATATTTTCTAGTGAGTAATAAACATCTTCATAATGCAGCTGTAGTCTTCATGACTGTTAAGAAAGCTCAGTTGAAGACAGAGACAGTAATATTAATAGACTGTAGAAGTACTGCTTTTATTATCATATCTTCTTCTTCTTCTTCTTCTTCTACTTCTCTTGTAACTGTGATGATAGTTACTATATCTTATAGTGAGATGTTATCTCTTCTACTAATTAGTTTATCTATATTCAGTTCTTTCTCTGCTCTTCTCACTATTATTGTAATACTGCCTCTCTCTTCAGCTAATATAGTGATATATAACTCTATATAATCATTCAGAGAGAAATCTGAGAAGAGCTTAATTTCAGAAATAGTGACTTTAAGAAACTAAATTTGTAGTTTCTCTTTCACAGTATATCTGAGCTCTGCTCAGAATGCTACTAAGTTAAGTTTACAGAGTTCTGTAGTTTCTTTATCTTCTTTCTATAAGAAGGCTTCAGTGCAGTTTCTGACTAATACTATTACTTATCTGTACTGTGCTAAGCAGCTGAAGAAGAAAGAGATCTTATATACTTACTTCTTCTCTTACTTCTGTTATTTTCATTATATCTGTAATAATAACTTCTATCTCTCTATAGATATTATCTACTCTATAAGAAGATGTTATATCAGCTCTGATAAGAAGCTTAGATATCTAAGCAGTACAGAGTAAGAGTCTCAGAGCTTTAAGTATTAATAGATTCTGTCAAGACTGAGAAGATTTCTCTTGCTTATCTGTAAAAGAAGATAAAAGTATAAATCTTTAAGATGAAAAAACATCTTAGAATAACTGATCTTAAGAAGAGATTAATCAGCACTGCTGTTAAAAGTACTATAAAGATTAATTACTGATTGAAGAGAATCTTACTTCAGTTAAAGCAGATAACTGAGATACTTTATAAGTTAATAAGTTAATAATTTCAGTATTTCTTATACTCTTCTATAGTATGTATACTCTTCTGCAGCATGCTTCTCTGCAGTACTGCAGTACTAACTTCTCAGCAGATAAAGATACTGATACTGAAGACTTCAACAGTGAAGAATGAGTTTAATAAGAGTGTAATTATTAATGAGTAGATTCTGAGATTCTCTCTTTTTACTTTTTCAATAGACTGTAGTCTTATTAGAATAGCAGCAGTCTGTGAATCAATAATATTAATCTTTTTATTAATTTTAAATATCTCTTTTCTCTAACTGCTTCAGAAATTTTATACTTATATAATCTTATTAAACTTCTAAAAAATTCTTTAAGAGAAAATAGAAGAAGAGTGCTATAAAGCTTATAAAACATCAGCTTATTACTATGAGATTATCTCTAAAAAAACTTTTTGAGAAAAAATGAGAAGTCTTAAGTAGTATTTCTTACTCAATATTGCTGATATGTAATGAAGTGATCTCTACTAGCTGTCTTATAGCTTACAATCTCTTTCTCAGCATTTTTCAAATACTCAAGTGATTCTTATAAATTCTCTGATAATTGTAACGTGCGGAACTGAAGCGGTGGCTAGTTGGCGGTGACATGTAGAGGTAGTTGTTTTGAGAAGCTGTATGAGTGAGCTTGACTATCTTGCTTGAATAGCGAGCTCATAGACTACAGGATTATTGCAAGAATATCACAGATATGATACTTAGTATACTAAGAAGATTGTATGAGACACACAGTAACTCTTGTATATATTTCTGTAGAAGTAAAATGAATCACTAACTTCTTTTATAAGAAGCCAGCATCTAGCTATTCTATATAGATAATGAGCAGATACCTTCTCTCATTTCATAAGTAAGAATAGTCAGAGTAATACCTCAGCAGTACCTTACTGTCAAGGAAAAGTAATCTGCTGATCTTGTATAGAAGCAGAGTTCTCATATTCATTAATCAGATCTTTCTATAATATATTCAAATGATATCATAGAGTGATTGAAAACTGATTCAGATAATCTGTGAGATGAATGAAATCATTCACATGAAAGTAATGAGCTGTGTGAAACTGCAGTGAGGTCTTGATACAGCTGAGAGTGTGACAATGTTCTCTTCTTTAAGAACATAGTCTCTATATTCTCAAGATTACTGAATTAGAAATTATCTTTGTTGTATAGCAATGATTATCAACTGATTTAACAGTATATATGCTATATATAATATAAAGAAATAGATGAGTTTTTCTGCTGACTGTGTAGATCTTTCTTTTCTCATCATCATTTAAATTAAACATGTAATAAGTGAGTTTCTTATATATTAATTTAAAATGTGAGAAATGTAGTTAACAAGTGACTTGCAGATCTTTCAATATATTTCATTCTATATATGAAATTCTCTGCAAAAGTGATGTATTTTAGAGACAAAGCTAACAGTAGTGACAGGATTTTTTTAAAAAGATTCTCTCTTTTTATAACATATTTTTCTCCCCCTCTCTTCATCTGTAATAGTGAGTGTATGAGAGTATCATTCTTAAAGAACAGTAGAGGGCTTATTCTGACATTTTCTAGTAAGTAAACATCTTTGTGGTACAGCAGCAGCCTCCATGACTACTAAGAAAGCCAGGTTGAAGACAAAGATAATGATGTTAATGAGCTGTGAAAGCACTGCTTTCATTGCTACATCTCCTTCTTCTTCTGCTTCTTTTACAGTTACAGTGATAGTCACTGCATCTTGCAGTGAAGTGTCATCTCTTCTGTCAGTCAGTTTATTTATATTTGTTTCATTCTCTGTCCTTCTCACTGCTGTTGCAATGCTGTCCCCTTTCTCAGTCAATACAGTGATGTATGACCCTGTGTGATCATTCAGAGAGAAACCTGGAAAGAGCTTGATTTCAGAGACAGTGACTTTAAGAAGCTCAATCTGTAGTTCCTCTCTCACAGCACATCTGAGCCCTGCTTGAGATGCTGCTGAGTTGAGTCTGCAGAATTCTGCAGTTCCTTTGTCTTCTCTCTGTGAGAAGGCTTCAGTGCAGTCTCTGACTGGCATTATCATCTGTCTGTACTATGTTAAGCAGCTGAAGAAGAGGAGAATCTTATACATCTGCTTCTTCTTTCACTCTTATTATTTTCATTACATCTGTAACAACAACTTCTGCCTCTCTGTAAGTATTATCTTATAGAAAGATATTGTATCAGCTCTGATAAGAAGTCTAGATACTTAAGCAGTACAGAGCAAGAATCTCAGAGCTTTAAGTATTGACAAATTCTGTCAAGACTGAGAAGATCTCTCTTGCTCATCTGCAGAAGAAGATGAAAGTATGAATCTTTAAGATGAAAAAACACCTCAGAATGACTGATCTTAAGAAGAGATCAGCTGATACTGCTGTTGAAAGTGCTATGAAGATCAATTGCTGATTGAAGAGAATCTCACTTTAGTTGAAGCAGATGACTGAGATGCTTTATAAGTTAATAAGTTAATACTTTCAGTATCTCTCATGCTCTTCTGCAGCATACTTCTCTATAGTATCACAGTGCTAACTTCTCAGCAGATAAAGATACTAATGTCAGAGACTTTAACAGTGAAGAATGAGTTTGATGAGAATATGATTATTAATAAGTAGACTCTGATCTCTCTTTTTACTTTTTCAGTGAGCTATGACTCTATTAGAATAGCAGCAGTTTGCAGATTGATAATATTAATCTTTTTATTAATTTTCAATATTTCTTTTCTCTAACTGCTTCAGGAATTTTACACTTGTATAGTCTCATTAAACTTCTAAAAACTCTTTAAGAGAAAATAGAAGAAGAGTGCTACAGAGTCTATAAAATATCAGCTCATTATCATGAGATCATCTCTAAAAAAACTCTTTGAGAAAAACAAGAAGTCTCAAGCAGTATTTCTTACTTAATATCTCTGATGTGTAATAAAGTGATCTCTACTAACTGTCTCATAGATTGCAATCTCTTTCTCAGTATTTTTCAAATACTCAAGCAGTTCTCATGAATTCTCTGATAATAGATAATCTTCTTATTTAATAAGATATTGAAGCTTGCTATAATATGTTCACTTATTCAATATTTTCTTCATAAGATATTCAGTATCACTCTTGATCTCAATATCATTCAGCTGAGACAGCTCTGTCTCAGAGTATTACTTATAGAGCTTTAAATAGAAAATGTGAAAAACAGAATGAATTGATTTCAATTCTGTGAGTAATTTTAACTTATATATCTACTTACTTATCACTCTTATTATTGAGAAAGATTCTAGTCATCACTCACTGAGCTTCTTACACAGTCTCATTGTCTTGATATTCTTTACTGAAAGTAGCACTTGATTCTCTATTAAAAACTTCATTGAAAGATGTTTTCAATTGTAGTATTTCATCTACTGCTTCTGAGCACAGTGAATGCTTTTCACTGTCTTCTCATGAATTTTATTCAAAAGTTTCAATCTTGCTTTTACTTCTGACACTGAGAGATACTCTATTCTCTGTATCTGTTTGACATTCTGACTGTCTATTTTCTTCTTTGAAACATCATCTGTGATATCACTGAGTAATGAAGAATTATATTCATAATAAGCATAGAAAGAAGATATCTTTAAGATTACATTCTTTGCATTATTATATGTGAATTCAGTGATCAGAAGATGTTTGAGTCAATCATTCTAATAATATAAACAGAACACTTGAAGATACTATTCTAGTGTCTGATTCTGATATTCAGTCTGATCATCAGTCTGCAGATGAAAAGCAGTACTGAGAAGATGTCTTATTATAAGATGATAGTAAAAAGCTGATCAGTACTTACTGATGAAGAGAGATTCTCAATCTGTTATCAATAATTTCAGAGTACTGTAATTATAAATGATAATATCTAAAAACAGGTCAGTCAATTCAGAGGCTTTAATCTTTTTATAAATAGAGATATATCTGGTCATCTTTGTGAAGCAGTCAATAATGACCAAAATTGAGTCATATTCTTTGACTCTTGTCAACTTCAGCAGATCAACTATGAAATTCATTGATAGATTCTGTCATAAGCTCTTTGAAACAGGCAGTAATATCAACTCACTGTATTACTTATACTATGAAATCTTTATTCTTTGACAGATATTATAAGTCTTAATATACTCTTTAATATCTGTCTAAAGCTTGTTCTAAGTATATTTATGTTTTAGAAGCTTCTCAGTCTTCTCTAACTCAAAGTATCTCATATGAGAATTATTATAATGAATTCTCAATAACTTCTGACACATCACTCTACTATAAGAAATGAAGACTGAATCATTCAGCAGTAGAAGTTCACATTCTTCTAGTTATCAGTGACTTGATTTCTTAGCAGTACTGCTCTACTCAGAGTCTATCTCTTTCAAGTTTAAACTGAACTCTTTCTTCTTCAACTTCTGAATTCAAGCTGTAGTAGAGATGTCTCTCTTCTATAACTCACTAATGAATTTCAAAAGTAGTCAGATTAAAAGATTGTAGACTGTTTCATTCTTTATCAATTCAATGATTATAAGACATGATATGAGAAGCTCATGATCTTCAGTATCAGTTCTCTACAGAGACTCAGATTCTCTTTCATCTTCTATACTGAGTTACATAGCTGTCTCTTCAGCACTGTTTCTAAGCTTTAGAGAATCTTAATTCTCTGCAGTCAGCTTCTTCTATAGTGATGACAGAGATTCTTTTATAGAATTCTTCTCTGCATTAATAATATTATAATCAGATTATCTAGACAGTATATCAGTGAGATTAAGCTGATCTGAATGATATCAGATATAGAAATCATACTTCAAAAGCAGCTCTGCTCATCTGACTTGACATTCTGTCAAGCTCTTTATTATCAAGAAGTAATGCAGATTTGTATAATCAGTGAGAACTTACACTGAGTACTTACTATTCTGAAGATAATATTATCAAATCTTAAAGAATTCAACAATTACTAATATCTTCTGATTATAAGTATCATATCTTCTCTGTGTGAGTGATAACTTCTTGAAGAAGAAGATCACTGATCTTCATTCACAGTGTTTTATAGACTCTGTGAAAAAGTCTTCTCTTACAGACAATTCATTATCTGTTTTCTCAGAAGTGATTATTCTCTGATTCTTTCAATATTGAAAGGTCTTCAGTATCAACTGTGAAAAGATTTCACAGATCTCATTCTCAGATACATCAGTCTCACACTGACTGAGTAAGTCAGAATTAAAATGATTCAGTATCATGATATCTGTGAAAGCTTGTTTCAATTCTGTAAACATCTACACAGTATCTTGAGTGAGAGTAAACAGTTCTGTTTTTCTGTCTTTCATACTTCTCTTCAACAGATCTATAAGAGAGACAGTAATTCATGAATATGCATAGATAAATTATCTGTAGAAATTTACAAATTCTAGAAATACCTGCATCTCACAGTATATTCACAGTGCTGGCCAGTTCTCAATGATGAAGACTCAGCTTCTGTTCATTGAAATGTTATTCACTCTAATAATATAATCTAAGAAATCAATCTTCTGCATGTAGAATGAGCATTTTTAGACTGGCTGCTGAGACCATAAATTTCACGTTTGGTCTCATTTGATCTGATCTCATACATTTCTTGGCGTGAATCCCGCTGGGACTGGCTATCAAAAAAACAGGTAAAGTGACTATATATCAGATCTTAAAATGGAACCATGACTTGAAAAAAATGAGAAAGTGGTCCCATTTGGTTCCATTTAGTCCCATTCTTGGCATAAAGTTACTATTTTTAGACATTTTAAGGTTTTTTTTAGACTATTTTTAATTTTTTAAAAAGTAACGCTTTTTGATAACGCTCAAATGAGATTTAAAGTCATTTAAAGCAATAAAAATAATTTAAATTGAGAAGTGGAAATCATGATCTTATTTGGAAAATGTGACAAGAGTAGACAGTAAGTCTCACTAGAACAGTATGGGACTACTATCTAATGTTAAAACCGTGTAATGGGATCAGTCGAATTGATAATGAGACTATCAAAAAATCTGGTCCTGGTCCCAGACACGGTCACACGGTCAGTCTAAGCATTTTTCAGTGTTTACATAGAGTTGATACTGTCTCAAGTGACTTAATACTTCTTAAACATGAGTATCATGTTCTTTCTCTGTTTTTGAGAAGATTAGAATGTTATTCAAGTATACTATGCAGAAGACATTAACAAGGCTCTGCAGTGCCTTATTTATATAGGTCTAGAAGATAACTGAAGTGTTACAAAGATTAAAAGATAAAACAAGATATTCAAAATTACTGTACTTGATACAAAAAGCTGTTTTTCAAACATCATCTTCATTAACTCTGATTCTATGATAGATATTCTGTATATCAATCTTTGAGAACATCTTTGCTTCAGATAATCAATTGATCATCTCATTGATTAACAGTAATAAATAGTAATTCTTAACTATCATCTTATTAAGGCCTCTGTAGTCTATACATAGACATAGTCTATTATTCTTCTTAAGTACAAAGAGTATAGATGCCTCTGTCAAACTCTTTGATGAATATATTCAGTTCTTTGATTGCACTTCTTCAAGATATTTGTGCAGAATATTCAACTTCTTTACAGATAAGTTGTAAAGAGATCTGTACAGCACTGTTGCATCATCTTCAAGATAAATCTTATATTATATCTTGATGTCAGAAAACTTCACTGCTTTTCTTTCTGAAAAGACATTCTTAAAATCTGTAAAGAGATGTTGTGTACATTCATCTTCAATGACAGATACTGCTGCTAATCTTGCAGTGAGAGTGATGACTTCTTCACCTGTTCTTAAGTCTCAATTATCTGCTATGTAGTATATCAACTCAATCTTTTTCTCAAGATTCTTTCAATGAAACTCTTCAGATTTCTCTATCATTATCTCTTCATTAGTGAGATGATATCATCACATCTAAGTAACTCAGTTAATGAGAGAATTGTTTTCTCTCAATTATAGAAGATCTAGAATGATGTTCTCATCTATAATATTGACTGTGTGAAGAAGTAGACTGCTCTTCTTGAAGATTTCTTCTGAGTCTGTGATCACACACTTTGCTTAAATTATGTTAAAATAATGACATTTCATTTCATCTGTAAATTTCACATAATCTGATGAATCTATCTTCTTTCAACTCTTCATTAAAGAAAAGAAATAGAATATGAAGTTGATATTTATCTTGAAGTTAAGTAGACATCTCACTAGTATCTTCTCATTCAGAGTATGTATTATGATTGTAACATGAACTTAGAGATATGAGAATTGTTAATTCTTATCTTTCTCTTCTTTATCTTTCACAGATACATTTGTCAGAAGAGAAGTTAACTTTAAGAAGATATCTTCTCAGTTTCTTCTCTTCTTCAGTTTCTTATAATTACTAACATAGTGATCATCAGCTCTGCAGTTAAAACAGAGATCTTTATCAAATCTTTTTTAACATTTCTTTACAGTGAGTGAAGAATTAGAATACTTGAAATTCTTCTTTACTTTCTCTACACTGAAGTTATCATAACACTGTTTAGATTCTATTATTAATTACTTAGAAGAGATCTTATTGATCTTTTTCTTAAAGAATTAATTATTCAAATAGATCTGAGAAGTCAGATTGACAAGCTCAGTGTGATTGATTAATGAACTCTGATATTATGATATTATTATCTGCATCTTATAAGTCAGCTTTGTGAGATAAAGCTGTGTTTTTAATTGATTCAAATCATCAGTTAATTTCTCTCAATATTCTTCAAATCTTGTATTAAAATTGAAAGAATTCTCATTATCTTGTTAATATAATGAGTTGAACTACTGTATCACTGTGAAGCTGCAGTTGTAGTAATCTTTGATTTAATTCAGTAGAAAGTTCTTGAATTCTTCTCAAGTCACAGCAGTATTAATATACTCAAGCTTTCTTTTCTTGATAGCTTAAGTAGTCACAGAGATGTCTTCAAGAAGATTGACAGTGTATATTACTTATATCTCATGAGTATTATACTGGCTTGAATTAAGGCAGAATTTTCATTCAAGAGTACAGATAAAGCTGTGAAATTCAGATAAGATATTTTTCTTATATCTTGATAAATCTCTGATCTTAATCTCTCTATCTTCATGATAGATGTAGATGTGTAGAGACTGCAGTGGTGATAGAGTGATTGAAAAGCTTATATCAAAATATACAGCAGTTTCAGAAATCTCAGATTTCTGTCAGAGTAGAGATGTACACACTCTAGAGAATAATATAGTGTTTTCTTCAGAGAGTGAGATTGAGTCAGTCTCAGTGCAGATGCATGAGGTTATATCAGTCTGTTAGAGCTTGACTGATTCAAACATGTAATCAGGTCAAGTGATTTAAATTGTAATGTGATAGAACTGAAGCAGTGACTAGTCAGCAGTAATATATAGAGATAGTTATTTTGAGAAGTTATATAAATAAGCTTGACTATCTTGCTTAAATAGCAAGCTTGTAGACTACAGAGTTATTGTGAGAATATCACAGATATAATACTTAGTATACTAAGAAGATTGTATGAGATACACAGTAACTCTTGTGTATATTTCTATAGAAGTAAAATGAATCACTGACTTCTTTTATAGAGAGTCAGTATCTAGCTATTCTATATAGACAATAAGCAGATACCTTCTCTCATTTCATAAGTGAGAATAGTCAGAGTGATATCTCAGCAGTGTCTCACTGTCAAGGAAAAGTAATCTGCTGACCTCATATAGAAGCAGAGTTCTCATATTCATTAATCAGATCTTTCTATGATATATCTGAATGATGTCATAGAGCAGTTGAAAACCAGTTCAAACAGCCTGTGGGATGAATGAAATCATCCGCATGGAAGCGATGGGCCGTGTGAAACCGCAGCGGGGCCTTGGCGCGGCCGGGAGCGTGACAATAATGAATAATCTTCTCATTTAATAAGATATTGAAGCTTACTATAATATATTCACTTATTCAATATTTTCTTCATAAGATATTCAGTATCACTCTTAATCTTAATATTATTCAGTTAAGACAGCTCTGTTCTGAGATATTACTTATAAAGCTTTAAATAGAAAATGTAAAAAACAGAATGAACTGATTTTAATTCTGTGAGTAATTTCAACTTATATATATGCTTACTTATCACTCTTATTACTAGAAAAGATTCTAGTCACTACTTACTGAGCTTTTTATATAGTCTTATTATCTTGATATTCTTTACTGAAAGTAGTACTTGATTCTCTATCAAGAACTTCATTAAAAGATGTTTCAATTATAGTATTTCATCTATTATTATTATTATTATTATTATTATTATTCTTTCATTATACTTATATGCAAGCGGAGCTTATGATAAGTTCTTACATGATGTTAAATACAGGTCAAGTGTTGGTTATACAGGAGGAAATACAGGTGTTGAGACCATGCCAAGAAAACAAGAACATAGGAAATACAAAGAAGTGACAATTAGATACATGCGATAATAACTTCCCAGCCCAGGAACATAGAGTGATTTATTGAAGCGATTTGTACACCTCTGTATTTATTAGAAACCTGAGGTGCTTGGGTTCCAGATTTAATGTATTCCCTGCGGGTTTCGAACTCACATACCTTGGTTTCCCACGCCAAGGCACTACCAGGTGGCCGCATTAATCATTCAGCCATCAGGGCGTATTTCATCTATTACTTCTAAGCACAGTGAATGCTTTTTATCACCTTCTTATGAATTTTATTCAAAAGTTTTAATCTTGCTTTTATTTCTGATACTGAGAGATACTTAGTTCTCTGTATCTATTTAACATTCTGACTGTTTATTTCTCTCTTTGAAATATTATCTACAATGTCACTGAATAACAAAGAATTATATTTATAATAAGTATAGAAAGAAGATATCTTTAAGATTACATTCTTTATATTATTATATATAAATTCAGCAGTTAGAAGATGTTTAAGTCAATTATTCTGATAATATAATTAAAATACTTAAAGATACTATTCTAGTATCTGATTCTGATATTCAGTCTGACTATCTGTCTGTGAATAAAATACAGTACTGAGAAGACATTTTATTATAAAATAATAGTAAAAAGCTGATCAGTATTTACTGATGAAGAGAAATTCTTAATCTATTATCAGTGATTTCAGAGCACTGTAATTATGAATAATAATATCTAAAAACAGGTCAGTTAATTCAGAGACTTTAATCTTTTTATAAATAGAGATATATCTGATTATCTTTATAAAGTAATTAATAATAATCAAAATTGAGTTATATTCTTTGACTCTTGTTAACTTTGATAGATTAACTATGAAATTCATTGATAGATTCTGTTATAAGTTCTTTGAAATAGGCAGTGATATTAACTCACTATATTACTTATATCACAGAATCTTTATTCTTTAATAGATATTATAAGTTTTAATATACTCTTTGATATCTGCTCAGAGCTTGTCTTAAATATATTTATATTTTAGAAGCTTCTTAGTCTTCTCTAATCTGAAGTGTTCTGTATAAGAATTATTATAATAAATTCTCAATAACTTCTGACACATCACTCTGCTATAAGAGATAAAGACTGAATTATTTAGTAGTAGAAGTTCATATTCTTCTAGTTATCAGTAACATGATTTCTTAGTAGTACTGTCTCACTCAGAGTCTATCTCTTTCAAGTTCAAACTGAATTCTTTCTTTAACTTCTGAATTTAAGCTGTAGTAGAGATATCTCTCTTCTATAACTTATTAATGAATTCTAAAAGTAGTTGAGTTAAAAGATTATAGACTGTTTTATTCTTTATTAATTCAATAATTATAAGATATGATATAAGAAGCTTATAATTTTTAGTATCAGTTCTCTGTAGAGATCTGAATTTTCTTTCATCTTCTATACTGAGGTATATAGCTAGACTGACCGTGTGACCGTGTCTGGGACCAGGACCAGATTTTTTGATAGTTCTATTACCAATTCGACTGATCCCATTACACGGTTTTAATATTAGATAGTAGTCTCATACTGTTCCAGTGAGACTTACTGTCTACTCTTGTCACATTTTTCAAATGAGACCATGATTTCCACTTCTCAATTTAAATTATTTTTATGGCTTTAAATGACTTTAAATCTCATTTGAGTGTTACCAAAAAGCATTACTTTTTAAAAAATTAAAAATAGTCTAAAAAAAACCTTAAAATGTCTAAAAATAGTAACTTTATACTAAGAATGAGACTAAATGGGATTAAATGAGATCACTTTCTCATTTTTTTTGAGTCATGGTTTCATTTTAA
Organism: Blastomyces dermatitidis ER-3; assembly: GCF_000003525.1. NCBI lineage: Eukaryota > Fungi > Ascomycota > Eurotiomycetes > Onygenales > Ajellomycetaceae > Blastomyces > Blastomyces dermatitidis. Next base: position 1,023,568 of record NW_025544779.1, on the reverse strand, counting down.
GATCTGATATATAGTCACTTCACATGTTTTTTTAATAGCCAGTCCCAGCGGGATTCACGCTAAGAAATGTATGAGATCAGACCAAATGAGATCAAATGTGAAATTCATGGTCCCGGCGGCCAGTCTATATATAGCTATCTTATCAACACTGTTTCTAAGCTTCAGAGAATCTTAACTCTCTGCAGTCAGCTTCTTCTACAGTGATAATAGAGATTCTTTTATAGAATTCTTCTCTGTATTAATGATATTATAATTAGACTACTTAGATAGTATATTAGTAAGATTAAGCTGATCTGAATAATATCAGATATAGAAATTATACTCTGAAAGCAGCTTCACTTATCTGACTTAATATTCTATCAAGCTCTTTATTATCAAGAAGTAATGTAGATTTGTATAATCAGTGAGAACTTATACTGAATACTTACTACTCTGAAGATAATATTATCAGATCTGAAAGAATTTGATAATTACTAACATTTCTTAATTATAAGTATCATATCTTCTCTGTGTAAGTAATAACTTCTTGAAGAAGAAGATTAGACTGACCGTGTGACCGTGTCTGGGACCAGGACCAAACTTTACAGTTGTCATGTTGCCTAAAAGCATTACTTCTGGTCATGATTTGTGTTCATTACATTGATCTCAAATCACATTATTTCAAATATTAAAGGTCTCAGATTCACTTTTCAAATAAAAATCTAGTTCTGAATAAAGAATATGTTTGAATTCTTAGTCACATTTTCATTCTGATTTCATTATTGAGAATGGCATCAAATGAGATCATGAAATCACTTCTCACTTACATAATATCATAACATAGTACTCATTTGTTGAAAATTCAATAGAGAGTGTTATCAAATATTATTACTTTTCTGAACACAGATCATAATTCATATAATTTTAATTATGAAAAAAACATAAAATACAAAAAAAAATAAAAAACAAAAAACAAAACAAACATAAGAAAAAATCACATTAAAAAAAAAAAAAAGAAAAGGAAAAGAAAAAAACAAAAAATAAAAATGAAAAAAATCAAGATTGCAGAGCCACAGCATTCTTAAAATACTCACTCTTCAGAGTCTTTGCAATGTTCATCATCAACTGTGTATTTCTCACAGTGAGAGTAACACAGCCGTGATGAGTCATTGTCTTAACATTATCTAATAAATAATCAGTATATATCTGTATAAATGTGAATAATTAGAAAATATACACTCAAAAAGTGTGGCCAGGATGGACTCTGCTGCCACTTGAATGACATCAAGAGCAGAATGCTGAAATCAATGATTTCTCTCATTGATTTCACAGACAAGGTGTGTGAAGATGATCTTGAAGAATATAAGATTCTCTGACTTCTGATAAAAACAGATCTCACAGAGAGACTCTATTTTCATGATATCAGAGACTGAGTGTTATCAAAAAGCATTACTTCCATGCAATGCACATGCACTTACTGCAGCAATTCATTCTCTGCACATGTGACTGAGAGTTACAGCTTTCTCACACTGCACAGCTCTCTCTGAGATGCTGCTGTCAGTTTGCAACTCAGACAGTCTCTCAGTCCAGCATGCGCTGCGCGTATGCAGCCCTGCATGCTGGGGCTGTGTTGGTCATTATGGCCTGGTGTGGTACTCGCTTTTCGCGAGTCATGTTTTGTTTGAGGGGGGAGAGAGGGAAAGACATGACTGTTGTTTTATTGAGAAAGAGATGAATAATTAGTATTATTGAATTAATTTGATTCATCTGCATTTAAAATTTGATTAGTTTATACTCTTCAATTTGAGGGTTTCTATAAGTGTTTTAATAGTTTTCATACCAGCTTGAACTTAGTGATGGGTTGAAGAAGAAGAGAAAAGAGAGAAGAAAGAAATAAGAATAACTTATCTTTATAATATGAAAACAGAGAATCACTGTAATCATTCTTCCTAGTAACAAAGATCTGTTTTCTGCATGTATCTCTGATATAGATTATATGATAAATGCATACAAAGAATATCAATAGTGCATGTATTGAATGAAGATAATGTTACTATGCAACACTGTAGCTGTTTCTGTACATCTCTGAAAGCTGTTAATAGTTTCTTTGTCTCTTTATGTTTGATAAGTCAATAATATATTCCGATGCACTTTCTCTTTCATTATCATCATCATCATCATCATCATCATCATCATCATCATCATTATCATCATCATCATCATCATTACTATTATTACTATTATTATCATTATCACTATCATCATCATCATCATTATCATCATCATCATTATTATCATTATATCATTGCCTGCCTTCACCTCTCTCTCAACACTTATCAAAATCAATCATGTCATCTTTCTTCAAATATTCTGCGGTCCTGCAGACCATCAAGGCGCGTGAGTGCTGTCACAGATTGAAGAGAGAGGAGAAGAAGGTGTTCAAGCACAGGGAGACAGATTGCAAGGCATGTTATAATGCCTTGAAGAGGCTCTGTAAGAGAGTAGAATGATAACAATTTTAAGTAATACTTCTGATAGATTTAGACTGAACTAAGTATAGAAATAATACAGATGACACTGTCTGTGAGAGATTGAAAAAGAAGATAGTGAAGAGCCTCATGCAGCAGTGATGAGACCAGGAGAAGTTCTGAGAATAATTTAAGACCAAGATGAAGAGAGAGAGAGAGAAGAAGAGTGTTACTATAAATAAGCAGCAGCAGAAGAAGATTAAGAAGGTATTAGAGTGAGAGACAAAGAAGTCAAAACTGATAAGTTTTTTATTGAGAGATAACAATTTTTGATAACACTTCTGTTCTCTAATTGATTAGCAGGAGCTGGCAGAGGAGGAGAGGATTGAGGCCTTGTTCAGGTCTCAAATGCACTTCATGATTCAGGACATTGAGGAGGCAGCCCTGCTCTCTGAGCATGTCAATCTGCTTACCGCTGGGGTGGAACCTGAGACAGCAGACCAGGAAATGTGGGATTTTGAGGTGCAGGTTGACCTGGCTGAGAGGGAGCAGTGAGAACCCTTCTCTGAGAAGGCAGTGAAGGGAGATTTTGAGGTGATTATCACCTCAGATGAGAAGGAGAAGAAGAAGGAGGAGAAGAAGAAGAAGAAGAATGAGAAGTGAATTATGAAGAATGATAAGAAGAATGAGGAAGAGAAGAAGTAGATTTTTTTCTTTTTATATTAGTTAGTTATAAGTTTAAGTTTTTAATTATTAATAATTAAAATTGATTTTGAGTTTTCAAAAATTATTGTACAAGTTGTAATCAAGTCAGGAATGATATATATATATATATATATTTAACTATCATGATTCATAAATCACTATAATGTATAAGTATCAACATTTTTTCAACATTGATATTCACAATATTAATATATTTTTAATAATATCATCTGATAATGTAATTTGATAACACTCTCTTTCACAATATTAATATATTTCAAGAAATATGACAGAGATTAATCAAGATTGTTTATTTACTTTTATACATCAATGATATTCAATCTGAGTTAGTACTAAAATTATAACTAAGCTAAGAAACAAGATTATTTTCTCTTATATTAATTCTTCTTACACACATCAGTGATCAGTTATTGAAAATAAATTATTATCTTTCTCAAATTATTATCATGTCTTCTGAATTCACTTCTTTCACTTCTTTTACTTCTATTGAAGATTCACAAACTCTTCAAGAAATCACTGTGAATCACAAAGTCTACATTGTTTACAATTCAACACAGAATGCTCTCTTTCAATTATGATGAATAATCACTTCATTCTTCACATTTGATTTCAGGTCATGAAATTTATGGAAAACTCAACACAAATATCAAGATGAACTATGAAATAATTATTAACAGGTTGCATTGCAGATTACTGAAGAGCTATCTCTTTGCTGCAATCACTGCAACTTTATTCAGAAACATTCATCATAAACTGGTTATAACTCTGAAGAAATTTCCTGACATCTGAAGTCATCAGAATGCAGACAATAAAAGAAAAATAATCAGAAAATTACTACTGAGCTGATAAGTTGCTCTATCAGATAATGATTTTTGATAACACTAACTTTCTAATTTGAAGAAAATCATGTGAAAATGACTTCATATCAGTACTCTGATTTCACAACTCTCATCTGATAACTTCTGTGAACAATTACTTTGCATGTGTATATCTCTGAATCTTTCTCTTCAATCAATTGAAAACCCTGAATTCTGAACACTTCTTCAAATGCTTAATTCAAATCTTCATATTTTATATCAATTCTGTCTTCAGTTCAACCTCAAGATATACTACAAAGTTAATATGCAACATCTAGAATCAGAGTTGAAGAATCATCAAAGAGTGTCTCTCACAGTGAATGCATAAACTAGTACAAACAATCTTGCATTTATGAAAGTTACATGTTATTATATTGATGAGAACTGAACTTATCAAGAGACATTAATTGAATTTAAATCATTGATCAGTAGTCATACTGAGGATTATATAGCAGAGGTATTAATAACTGTGATTAAAAATGACTATTAGAATATTAGTCTCAGTCTTCTTACAATTACAACTGACAATACTGTGAATAACTACACTATGATGAAGAGCTTGAAGCAAAAATTGACTTTGCATTTCTGAAATGATAAATAAGGTCATATTCTCTGCATTGCTCATGTGGTTCAACTTGTGATGTAAACACTGATAAAGAATCTTAACATTGAGATGAAGAATAATGAGATGGCTGATTCTTGAGATGAGAATGAGATAGAAGTGATTACTCAAGTAACTTTTACATTCACTTTGCAAAAGATAATGTTTTTTGACAATACTTTTTGATATTGCTTTTTAATAACACTTTTTGATAATGCTACTGTTAATTTTGAATAGATTGACTAATAATTTAAATATCATAGATTTGAAACATTGCTAATGTGATTTGTATCTCTTCTAAACAACAACAACAATTCCATGATATTCAACAAACAAACAAATCAGTCACATCACTGAATATGATACAGAATGTTAGAATATGATGAAGTTTAACATATAAGATAGCTGTTCAGACTCTTTGATTGCATCAGATGATTGATCATTGAGTGCAACACTCTGATCAGGAAAAGATTCAGATATTGAAACTTTCTGATATGAAGTGAACTCAGTTGAAATATGTGATTGATTTACTGTTTCAGTTTTATAAGACAACAAAGACAGTCTCAATCACTTATACACCAATGCTGCAGTCAGCCTGGTGGGTGTATAACAGTTTATTTACTTATCTTAAGAAGCAGTTGAATCACTCAAAAAGAAATTCAGTCTGAAATGATGCTATAGCACAGGCTATTGTTGCTGCAAGGGATAAACTGGCATATTACTACAGCAAAACAGAACAATCTTTTGCAGAGTACTATGCTATAGCAGCTCTACTAGATCCCTCTCATTGAGTTAACACCTACACTTCTCAAGATTGAACAGAGAAGGAATGAGACTCATATGTCAAATTAGCTTAAGACTACTACAATGTCAACTATCAGAGATTTGAATGAGCAGATGTTTGAGATGTGAAGACAGTGAAATACAATTCCCTAGTAAGTAATAATCTTTGATAACACTTCATATCACATAGAACTATAATACTAACTTTGAAACAGAACTTACATACATTGATTGCAACTGAAAATCAGGCAAAACTACATGCTTATAAAACTGAATTTGACTGCTATCTTCAAGATAATTCAACAAATTTACACACTAAATCAATTCTAGAGTTATGAAAAATTGTTGAGAGTATATATTCAACTGTTGCACTGATAGCATGTGATATTCTGACAATTCCATTGACAGGGGTGAGAATGAAGTGAAAGTTCAACTCAAGTCAAGATATTTGTCACTATCACTGAGGACAATTACAAGGAGAAATAATCAAGAAACTCATGATTATAAAACATGAAATTATCAGACAGTTTAATACCTCTGATCACAGTATATCAGAGAAGTGTAGTTTTCATGAGAAAGTGAAGAATAAACTTGCATAAGAATGTATTTAGTTGTTTCATGAGTGTTATCAATAATTGTTACCAAATTCTGATTATATAAGCAATCACTGAATGAACTGAATGAGACTGATTTTGATCTTCAGTTTCAGTCCCATTCTGATTTTGAAAGAATGATCATCTTTCACAGTTTATCCTGGAAAATTACTCTCATTTCACTGTTCTTGAATTAAATCTGGTCATTTTTCACACCATTTCTCTCAGAAATGGTCCATTTTCAGATTTTTTTGAGGCTTGATCCTGGTGGGACTCACGCCAAGAAATGTATGAGACCAGACCAAATGGGACCAAATGTGAAATTCATGGTCCCGCCGGCCAGTCTAAAGAAGATCACTGATTTTTATTCACAGTGTTTTATAAACTTTATAAAAAAGTCTTCTTTTACAGACATTTCATTATCTATATTCTCAGAGATAATTATTCTCTGATTCTTTCAATATTGAAAGATCTTCAGTATCAACTGTGAAAAGATTTCATAGATCTCATTCTTGAATATATCAGTCTCACACTGACTGAGTAAGTTAAGATTAAAGTAATTCAGTATTATAATATCTGTAAAAACTTGTTTTAATTCTACAAATATCTATATAATATCTTGAGTAAGAATAAATAGTTCTGTTTTTCTGTCTTTTATATTTCTCTTTAATAAATCTGTAAGAGAAGCAGTAATCTGTGAATATATATAGATAAATTATCTGTAGAAATTTATAAATTCTAGAAATATTTGCATCTCACAGTATATTTATAGCATCAGCTAGTTCTTAATAACAGAGACTCAGCTTCTATTTATTGAAATATTATTCATCTTAATAATATAATCTAAGAAATCAATCTTCTGTATATAGAATAAGTATTTTTCAGTGTTTATATAGAGTTGATACTGTCTTAAGTAACTTAATACTTCTTAAATATAAGTATCATATCGATTTTTCGAATAAGAACCCGCCGATAGATCCATCGAAAAGCCCTCGATCATACGAGCATTTGGACCCCATCGCCGACCGCATACCCCGTGTGGTGGTGGAGATATCCAGCCAAACGTGAACTAGACGTTGTTCGAAACTCCCGTGTGGGATTATCCCCCGTTCACCCCTACCACACCACAACCCCGGGCCAAAGTGCCATACAAATTGTAAGGTGAAGAGACATAGCCATATGCGCCAATCTTCTTGATTTTGGAAGATCCCCGATCTGTAATTGTGGAGATATCTGAGAAGCGACCTCCGCGAAAACCCTGTCCACCTTTGATGTTCCAAAACATCAACGCCAAGTCCCACCCTCGTACCGCCCTTCCCAATCTGGCCCATCCCCGGCAGAAAAATACAAAAAGATACCTCGGCGATAATATCAAGCACATAATCAACGGACACTTCTGAAGTGCAATCTCCACAGTCTGTCATCAGTGTATCTAGACTTCAACACCAAGTCTCACCCTTGTACTACCCCTCTCAATCTGGCCCATCCCCGGCAGAATAATACAAAAAGATACCTCGGCAACAGCATTCAATACATAACCAGCAGATAACAAGTCAACAGCACATCAACAACTATAAAATCAGTATATCTCAAGGTCTGACTGAGTCTTTGATCCCTGCACAGTGAGATATATTAAATCTAGTTTTAATATCTCAATATTCAATAGATTCTGCAAGGGATTGAGAACAGTAACACTAGGTTTCTATTGAATTTAAGAATTAACTCTATATTAATATAATCATTGACAAAGTCTTTTATTTTGAGATATAAATAATCAGTTCCTCTACATCCTGCTGATAATATTTATATTATTATATAGAAACAGACTTATATTCTCTATAATATCAAGACTCTGAAGAGGGAAAGTCTTGATAAAGAGTATACAGTAGTGCATAGACTGACTGTATAATCGTGTCTGAGACTAGAATCAGAATTTTTGATAGTCTCATTATCAATTTGACAGATCTTATTACACAGTTCTAACATTAGATAGTAGTCTCATACTGTCTCAGTGAGACTTACTGTCTACTCTTGTCACATTTTTCAAATGAGATTATAATTTTCACTTCTCAATTTAAATTATTTTTATTGCTTTAAATGACTTTAAATCTCATTTGAGTGTTATCAAAAAGTGTTACTTTTTAAAAAATTAAAAATAGTCTAAAAAAACCTTAAAATGTCTAAAAATAGTAACTTTATGTCAAGAATGGAACTAAATGAAATCAAATGAGATCACTTTCTCATTTTTTTCAAGTCATGGTTTCATTTTGAGATCTGATATATAGTCACTTTGCATGTTTATTTAATGATTAGTCCCAGCAGGATTCACGCCAAGAAATGTATGAGATCAGATTAAATGAAATCAAATATAAAATTCATGATCTCAGCAGTCAGTCTAGTGCATATCTTAGCAGTTTCTATCTCATTCTTCTGCAGCAGTTAATGCAAAAAAAAAAAGATCTTAGAAATAGTTTTTTACTTCTCTTGAAAAAGTAAGGTGTTTTTCTCTGAGTTTTACACAATATTCTTACAAAGAATTAAAAACAGAGCTGTTTTCTGTCATAATTTCATATTCTTTTAAGTAAGAATTACTTTTTCAGTGGCTGAAGAGCTTTTATTAATACTTAATTCTTTTTTACACTCTTTATTAACTGATTTGAGTTGCACACTTGTTGTGTGAGGAGAATTGAATGATTTAGAATAAAATTGAATAGTTTTAATCAATTTCTCTGTAAAAAATTGATTTATTTTTTATCAGTTTTTCTCTCAAAAACTGTTATATTATCTGATTTATTATCAATTGATATCATACTTTTCCTTACTGTATTCCAAGAAAGAGATTGTAAAGATTTTATTGATTTATCTTAAAAATCAATTTTAGTTTATTAGATTCTCTTCAAAAATCTAACCTAGTTACTGAACTAGTATGAAAAAAATCAGATGTTTTATACATAAAAGTCTTTTATTCTTCTTTTGAAACAGTCTGATCAACTTTTCAATTGAAAACAGACTTAGAAATATCTCAATTGAAACAGTCTGATCAACTTTTCATTGAGTGAAAACAATGAGTTCAAAAATACACTCAGTTGATGTGGAAAAAGATGCTTTCTCAAATGCTATTCCTGAGATTGAAATTCTGAAGAGAAGAAAGAAAGAAGAAATAGAGAAATAACAAGTTCTTGAAATACAGAAACTTGAAAAAGTAAGCAAGATTCTTAAAAAGTAGTGTCTGAGTGAGATGAATGAAGAAGTTCTGTTAATTCTTCATACTCAGACTAGACAACTACAGAAGATGATCAAGTTCAAACTTGAAATCTCAAACACAGTTCAAAAAACATTGAAAATTCCTAGTATAATCACTGACTCTTCATCTTACTCTTCTTCTTTCTTTTTTTCTACTTCTTCTTCTTCTTTGAATTAGAAGAAAACATATGCTCAAGCAGCTGAATCTGCTGTCACTAAACCTGCTGTCTCAAAACCTGCTCAAAATCCTGAGAAAACTGAGAAGAATACTGCTCATATCTCTATTCATAGAAAAGTGAAAAAGAAAATGTAAAAAGAGAAAAACTTTCAAATCTTCAGAAATAGAAGACTTATTCTCAATGTCTCAAACCAGGATATTCTGCAAAGAAACAAGCTAAACTCAAATCTCATTTTCAGAATCAGAAATGAAATTAATCAGCAGTTCTTTTCTCAGTTGATAACTGATATTGAAGTTCAAAAACCAGTTATAGCTTCAATTGAGTCATTATTCTTTGAAAACTTCATCATTCTGACTACAATATCTGAATTCAGTGCTGAATTCCTTATTCAGAATGAGAATCTCTGAAAGTCAGCAGTAGAATCTTTGTTAAACATAACAATTCTATCTGAAAGAGATGAAAAGTGAGATAAATTCATTCTTCATAATATTTCAGTTGAAATTTTTGACTGTGAAGAAGAAATGCTACTTCTCAAAAATGAATTGAAAGAATACAACTCTATTCAACTGAGAAAGAAGCCTGTATAACTAAATTCAATTGAGTTCAGACAAAGCAGAAGAAATGCCTCTGTTCTAGTATATATAAAAACACTTAAACAGTCAAAGATCTCTGAAGTAAGAGTAGCAGGTTTGAAAATAAGAGTTCATGAATACAAAGACTCAAGAATGAATCTCAAAGCTCAAACACAGTGTTCAAACTGTCAAAGATATGAACACTTTGCAATCTCATGTTTTAGAGACTCAAAATGTGCATTCTGTGCCAGAGATCACAAAACTAGTGAGCATAAATATGAAATATGCTCAAAAAGAGATGAAATTTGTCAACATACTCTGCTTAAGTGCTCTAATTGCAAAGAAAAACATGTGTCTAGCTCAAAAGAATGTATGTTTACTTCTAGAACTCAAAAGAACTGGAGAAAAGATGAAGCTCAAAGTTAATCTAGAACTGAAGAGAAGAGTCAAGTCAGTAGACTTATAACTGCAAGCTCAAAAAGAAGAAACTCTCAACTATCTAAATCTTCAAACTTCAATTCTTCAGCTAAATGTAAACAGAATTTGAATTCTCAAACTTCTGTTAAGATTAGAGAATTGAGAAATGACTCTGATGATAAACTAGATATAATGCAAGCAGTTGAGATCTCTACTTTTCAAAATAGTTATAATCTACTATCTGATGATAGTGACTAGATTCTACTCTATCTCTACTCTCTTTTAGTATGAATATATAACAAAAACAATAAAAAAAGTTTAAAAACTCTTCAAAAATCACATTTATTCAAAATAATGTGAATAGAAACTCAAATTGTATTTATTCTTGTCTTCAAATTGCATTTGAATAAAAAGTTGATTTTATACTACTTCAGGAACTGAATTTTGATGCTGAGTAAAATTACATTATTTCTCATTCAAGCTACTACTGCTTTCTATCTCAAAAGTCTGAGATAAAGTCAAGAGTAGTGATCTATGAAAGAAAGAGATCAAGATATCAATTTAATCTAAGATTTGATATCATATCTGATTCTGATATTCTGATGAGTGATATTATAGATAAAGAAAATGAGTTTGATACTATACAGCTTATAAATATCTATAATGAAAAGTCATTGAAGGAAAATAACAATATCTGAACAATTGATAGAGGATTTCTGAACATAACTTTATTAAGAAACTCTATAATTGTAGAAGATTTCAATACACATCATCTCTGATGAAATTCAGAATGCAAGAGAGCAGTGAGAGCTGATAATCTAGTTGAATGAATCTTTGAGCATTCAATAGATTTGATTAATAAGTCTGATCAACAAACATTCTTTAGAAAAGTCATGAAATAGAAATCTATTATAGATCTAATCTTCATGTCACAAAATCTAATGAAAAGAAGACTTGTAAACTGATTTATTAATTCAAATGAGACATCAGAATCAGATCATGAGATTATTCAATTTGAGATTGAACTGAGTGAAAAATAAATGAGTGAAAATCCTCTTCTCTCTAATCAGTTTAACTTTGAAAAAGCTGATTGAAAAGCAGTTGAAGAAAGTATAAAACTGTTAAAATCTGAAAGACAGAATGAGCTATATTGAAATTCTGATCAAGATATCTCAAATGAAATGCTTGAGAATAGAGTGAAGCTTATTACATCTATTATTCTAACAAGTATTAGAGATAATATTTCAAAGAGAAAATCTTCTGAGTATTCAAAACCTTAGTGAAATGAGAATATCTCATCTAAAAGAAAAGAATTAGCTACTGCTAGAAGAGATTGAAAGAATGATGTAATATCTGATAAAGAGTTCAAAGCTGTCAGAAATGAATATTTTTCAGATATTAAAAAAGCTAAAACAGACTGCTGAAATAAATTTCTTGAAGAAGCATAAGAGAAGAAAGTTTTTAAAGCTTTTAACTATACTAAAACAAGAAGTGTAGCAAAACTTTCAGCCTTAAAATATGAGTTTCAGAATGAATCATATACAGCAAACTCTTTTGAGAAAAAATGTCAAACTTTCATGAGAATTCTCTTTCAAAACTCATCAGATTCAGATTCAGATTCAGAGAAAGAGAATATATTACTTCTCAACTACATTGATAAAAATAACTGAGAATGATCTGATCTTACACAAGATAAATTAGAGTCAGTTATCTTCTCAAGTTCTGTTAAAACTGCTGCAGGGCCTGATTCAATTAATCACTTAATTATTCAAAATACATATTTCTACTTAAAAAATGAATATTTTGAGCTCTTTTTCAATCTCTTGAAAAATGAATATCATTCTGAATACTGGAGAGAAGCCACTGAAGTGATTCTTGCAAAATCTAATAGAAAAACTTCAATTTCTAAGTCATATAGAGTAATATCTCTATTAAACTGTCTAGAAAAGATTTTGAAAAAGATAATAGCTACTTAACTATCTTTTATAAGCTCTATTAATAACTCTCTTTTATTCAGTGAATAAATGAGAGATAGAAAACAATATTCTGTAATCAATACTGTTCTCTCAGTTATTCATGATATTTAAATAGCAAAGCATGAAGATCTGGTCTCAACTGCAGTTTTTATTGATATAAAAGAAGCATTTAATCATGTTTCAAAGTCAAAGTTAATTCAGACTTTGAAGATGTTAAAACTGCTACTTTCTCTAATAAAATGAGTTAACTGTTTTATGTCTAAAAGAATCATACAACTTTTCTTTGATGAAATGAAATAAGACAAGACTGAGATAAAAATAGAAGTATCACAAGAATCTTCAATCTCATCTATTTTATTTGCAATATACACTGTATATCTATTTAAAAATAGAAATATAAGAATAGTGTGATCTCTGAGTTATATGAATGATATTGATCTAGTCTACAGCTCAAAAACTATCAAAGAGAATTTGAAAGTGATTGAAGAAGCTGTAAAGAAAATCTTTATTAGAGCAGATATCAATCAAATTCAATTTGATATGAATAAAACTGAGTTAATTCATTTCTTTTCTAGATTCAATGAGAAAGAACTATCTCTAACTCTTTTAAATAGAGAGATTAAATTCAGTGTAAATATCAAATGATTGAGAGTATGATTAAACTTCAAGTTGAATTTTAAATATCACATTCAACAAAGAACTGTCAAGACAGAAAGACTATTAAATAATATAATCAGACTATTAAATACAGAGAGAGGTCTATTCTTCCAGGCTATGAGATAGTTATATATAGCCTGTATTACATCAGTAGCTGATTATGAAGTTCAAGTTTGATAAAATAATCAAGAGAACTTCACTGAACTCTTTCAAAGTCTGCAAAACAGAGTCTTGAGAAGAATTCTAGAAGTATTTAAATCATCTTTCTATTAAAGTAATGAAAATTGTAGCCTTCAATTTCTTCTTCTACTATAGATTTAAAAAGATCTGTATGAACTATACACTGAGAGTTATAAAGATAAGCTTAAATTATATAATCAGAGAAAGAGTCTCTTCTTCATTTTCATTAATTAACTCTGGAAATGAACTGAATTGAAATAGATTTCTTGATTGAAATGAAAATGATTCTTCAAAGAAAATGTCTTCTCAACTTTACAGACTATGCTCTCTGATTAAAAATCAATTTTCTTCTTTAAATATTGAAAAAGTGAATCATGAGAAGTTATCTCTCTGAAGAGAAAAGCTTGAATCTCTTATAGACTTATAAATAAGTGAACTATTAAAAGAGAAAGAATATGAACAGTATTTGAAGAGAATTTCTATAATCAATATAAAAGACTCTATTCTGATTTATTCAGATGACTCAAAAAATGAGAACCTGAATAGATTAGACACAGACATTGCTTATACTGAAGATAATATCAATTTTATCTCAGATTTCTGAAATCTAGGCTGTGAATCTGAAGTCTTTGATACTGAACTATTTATAATAGTGAAAGCTTTCAAACTCATAGAAATAAAATCTTATAAAAGAGAAAATAGTTTAAAAGAGATATGAATATTCTCTGATAGTCAAGCTGCTTTAAAAAGACTTAGAAGTAGTCAGATTCATAATGATCAAATGAATCTTGAACTGATCTTAAACTCTGTTTTGAAAATTCAAAAGAGAAGAATATTAAAGCTGATAATTTATCTATACTGAGTTTCTACTCATATGAATATTCATGACAATGAATTGACTGATTCAGCTGTAAAAAAGAGTGCAGAATTAAGCAGATTTATTCAAAAAATTATGTTCTGATCTTTTATAAAGAGAAAAATAAAAGAATCTTGTTTAGATAAGTGAAATGAAAGCTGACAGAAACAAAAGAAGAGGATATATTATTCAAGATTTGAAACAAAACCCAAGTGAAAATCTTGTTTAATTAAATGTAAAAAGAAAATATTCTCATCTATAATACAGCTGAAACTAGAACATGGCTATTTCAAATCTTATATACAAAGATTTGATGATAGATTTGACTCAATAGAATGCTCATTCTGTAACACAAATGAGAATTCTGAGTATATTGTAATGCACTGTGCATTATACAATAGTCTCAGAGTCAGATTAAAAGAGAAGTATGATCTAAATCAATTAAATATAAGATTCTTATTCTCAACTGAGACAGGAATTAAATATTTAATAGACTTTCTATCAGAAACTCAAGCAGCTATAAGAAAATGACTAAATTCAGAATTATCTGAATATGAAGAGAAGGAAATCAATCAGATATAGTCTGTTAAAACAGCTATACATTATCTTTTAATAATTTGTTTTGTTACAGTCTCTCTTTACTTTATCTTTTCCTTTCAATTCCTTTCTATCTATCTATTTAATGTGTCTATCTTTAAGACTGTGTTCTTTTTCTCTTTTCCTTTGTCATGATATTGTCAAATGATTTCAAAGTATCAGAAGATGTTAAAACACTGCAATTTGTAAACAGTTTTTATATTCTGAGCTGGAATTTTCTGATTTTGCATATCTGAAATTGATGAATGTATAATAGTTAACTTTACAGATATAGGAAAAACTCTGAGAACTAAAAGTTCTCAGATAGATGTCATAGTCTCTGACTGCATACATCTATAATTGAAGAATAATAATAATAATAATAATAAGTATCATATTCTTTCTCTGATTTTGAGAAGATTAGAATGTCATTCAGATATATTATACAGAAGATATTAATAAGATTTCACAGTGTTTTATTTATATAGATCTGAAAGATAACTGAAGTGTTATAAAGATTAAAAGATAAAACAAGATATTTAAAATTACTGTACTTAATATGAAAAGCTGTTTTTTAAACATTATCTTTATTAACTCTGATTCTATGATAGATATTCTGTATATCAATCTTTGAAAATATCTTTACTTCAGATAATTGATTAATTATCTTATTAATTAACAGTAATAAATAGTAATTCTTAATTATCATCTTATTAAGACCTCTGTAGTCTATATATAGATGTAGTCTATTATTCTTCTTAAGTATAAAAAGTATAGATATCTCTGTCAGACTCTTTGATAAGTGCATTCAGTTTTTTAATTATATTTTCTTAAGATATTTATACAGAATATTCAATTTCTTTACAGATAAGTTGTAAAGAGATCTGTACAGCACTGTAACACTGTTACACTATCTTTAAGATAAATATTATATTATATCTTAATATCAGAAAACTTCACTGCTTTTCTTTCTAAAAAGATATTTTTATAATCTGTAAAGAGATATTATATATATTTATCTTTAATAATAGATACTGCTGCTAATCTTGTAATAAGAGTGATAACTTCTTTATCTATTCTCAAGTCTCAGTCATCTACTACACAGTATATTAACTCTGTCTTTTTCTCAAAATTCTTTTAATAAAACTCTTCAGATTTCTCTATTACTGTCTCTTTATTAATGAGATAATACTGTTACATCTGAGTAACTCAGTTAATGAGAGAATTATTTTCTCTCAATTATAGAAGATCTAGAATAATATTCTTATCTATAATATTAACTATGTGAAGAAGCAGACTGCTCTTTTTAAAGATTTCTTCTAAGTCTATAATTATATATTTTACTTGAATTATACTAAAACAGTGATATTTTATTTCATCAGTAAATTTTACATAATTTAATAGATTTATCTTCTGTTAACTCTTTATCAAAGAAAAGAAATAGAATATAAAGTTAGTATTTATCTTAAAGTTAAGTAGATATCTCACTAATATCTTCTTATTCAGAGTATATATTATGATTATAATATAAACTCAGAGATGTGAGAATTATTAATTCTTTATTTCTTTCTCTTCTTTATCTTTCATAGATATATTTGTTAGAAGAGAAGTTAACTTTAAGAAGATATCTTCTCAGTTTCTTTTCTTCTTCAGCTTCTTATAATCACTGATATAGTGATTATCAACTCTGCAGTTGAAATAGAGATCTTTATCAAATCTTTTTTAATATTTCTTCACAGTGAGTGAAAAATCAGAATACTTAAAATTCTTCTTTACTTTCTCTATACTAAAGCTGTTATAATACTGTTTAGATTCTGTTATTAATTACTTAGAAGAGATCTTATTAGTCTTTTTCTCAGAGAATTAATTATTTAAATAGATCTAAGAAGTCAGATTGACAAGCTTAGTATAATTAATTAATAAACTCTGATATTATAATATTATTATTTATATCTTATAAGTCAGCTTTATAAGATAAAGCTAGTATCAACATTTTTTCAACATTGATATTTATAATATTAATATATTTTTAATAATATTATCTGATAATATAATTTAGTAATACTCTCTTTCATAATATTAATATATTTTAAGAAATATAATAGAGATTAATCAAGATTATTTATTTACTTTTATACATCAATGATATTCAATCTAAGTTAGTACTAAAATTATAACTAAGCTAAGAAACAAGATTATTTTCTCTTATATTAATTCTTCTTACATATATCAGTGATTAGTTATTAAAAATAAATTATTATCTTTCTTAAATTATTATTATATCTTCTGAATTCACTTCTTTTACTTCTTTTACTTCTATTAAAGATCTATAAACTCTTCAAGAAATCACTATAAATTACAAAATCTATATTATTTACAATTTAATACAGAATACTCTTTTTTAATTATAATAAATAATCACTTCATTCTTCACATCTGATTTCAGATTATGAAATTTATAAAAAACTTAATATAAATACTGAGATAAACTATGAAATAATTATTAATAGATTATATTATAAATTACTGAAGAGTTATCTCTCTACTATAATTACTATAACTTCATTCAGAAATATTTATTATAAACTAATTATAACTCTGAAGAAATTTTCTGATATCTGAAGTTATCAGAATATAGATAATAAAAGAAAAATAATTAGAAAATTACTACTGAGCTAATAAATTACTCTGTCTCAGTGGCTGAATGGTTAATGCAGCCACCCGGTAGTGCCTTGGCGTGGGAAACCAGGGCGTGTGGGTTCGAAACCCGCAGGGGATACATTAAATCTGGAACCCAAGCACCTCAGGTTTCTAATAAATACAGAGGTGTACAAATTGCTTCAATAAAATTGCTCTATGTTCCTGAGCTGAGAAGTTATTATCGCATGTATTTAATTTGTCACTTCTTTGTATTTCCTATGTTCTTGTTATCTTGGCGTGGTCTCAACACCTGTATTTCCTCCTGTATAATCAACACTTGGCCTGTATTTAACATCATGCAAGGACTCATCATAAGCTCCGCTTGCATATGAGTATAATAAAAGAATAATAATAATAATAATAATAATAAATTACTCTATTAGATAATAATTTTTAATAATACTAACTTTCTAATTTGAAGAAAATTATATGAAAATAACTATATATCAGTACTCTGATTTTATAACTCTTATCTAATAACTTCTGTGAATAATTATTTTATATATATATATCTCTGAATCTTTCTCTTTAATTAATTGAAAACTCTGAATTCTGAACACTTCTTTAAATACTTAATTTAAATCTTCATATTTTACATTGATTCTGTCTTTGATTCAATCTTAAAATATACTATAAAGTTAATATATAATATCTAGAATCAGAGTTGAAGAATCATTGAAGAGTATCTCTCACAGTGAATATATAAACTAGTATAAATAATCTTATATTTATAAGAGTTATATATTATTATATTAATAAGAACTGAACTTATTAAGAGATATTAATTGAATTTAAATCATTAATTAGTAGTTATACTAAGAATTATATAATAGAGATATTAATAACTATAATTAAAAATAACTATTAAAATATTAGTCTCAGTCTTCTTATAATTATAACTGATAATACTGTGAATAACTATACTATAATAAAGAGCTTGAAGTAAAAATTAACTTTGTATTTTTAAAATAATAAATAAGATTATATTCTCTGTATTACTTATATAATTCAACTTATAATATAAATACTGATAAAGAATCTTAATATTGAGATAAAGAATAATAAGATAACTGATTCTTAAAATAAGAATAAGATAAAAGTAATTACTTAAGTAACTTTTATATTTATTTTATAAAAGATAATATTTTTTAATAACACTTTTTAATATTACTTTTTAATAATGTTTTTTAATAATACTACTATTAATTTTGAATAGATTGATTAATAATTTAAATATCATAAATTTAAAATATTATTAATGTGATTTATATCTTCTCTAAATAATAATAATAATTTTATAATATTTAATAAATAAACAAATCAGTCATATCACTGAATATAATACAGAATATTAGAATATAATAAAGTTTAATATATAAAATAGCTATCTAAACTCTTTTGTGACGGGCTGCGCCCGATCAATTATATAGACTATTTCATTACACTTCACAGATTTCACGTACACTTCAATTCTCAGCCATTCTTGATTGCTGATCCTCGGCTGTGCCTGATCAATTATATAGACTATTCTGTTACACTTCACAGATTTCATATATACTTTGATTCTCAGTCATTCTCAATTGCTGATTCTCAGCTGCCACTTCAATCAATCATATAGACTATTTCATTACACTTCACAGATTTCATGTATGCTTTGATTCTCGGTCATTCTTGATTGCTGACTCTTGGTCATTCTTGATCACTGATTCTCAGCTGCTATGAATGCACATATATTCTTCCACCTCAAAGCTTCACTGTGTACATCATCACATACACATATAAATATTCATCTTGATTGCTGATTCTTGCACTTTCTCTTTCTTTTCTTCTCTAGTGTTTTTATCTTTGTTATATAAGATCTATCAATATTATACTGATCTAATCAGTGTAGACCTCTTATACTATAAAAATGCTCATTATCTTCTTATTAGAAAACAATTATTCAAGCATTGTTCTCTCATCAGAAATGATTATTCATTAAGAGATATTTAAACATGTAACAACATGTAAGAAAGAGAACACACAGTTAAGCAGACACTGAGTTCTCAGATAGAAGCTTGCTCGCCAGTCACTCTGACTCTATAATAAGATCTTATGAAGAGAGTAAGATCTTACAAAGAGAATATCAGTAAAAGACTTGAGAGTTCTGACACTCAGATGTATAAGAATATAATTACACTTCTTCAGATATATTATATATCTGATGATCAATATAATCATGTTTAACAACAATATAAGAGAACTTCCGAACATGAGCATAGATACAGTGTCACAGTGGCTCCGAGCAATGTTGAAACTACAATAATAACAGATAGCAGACATGCATGCAACTTAACAACATTAATATGAAAAGATTTAACAATTATCACAAGAAACTCATGCAATTTCAACATCTACAGAATTGAATACAAAAGTACTGAAAGAATGCTTAGATACTTCTATATATTTCAATACTTTCAATCTCACTCTCTACTCATCATGAAGGATGAAAATGCTTGTGAAACTGAGTATAGATGAATATTTCATTGATTTGTTAATTAATCAAGATTAATATATCAATGAAAGATTGAAGAATCATATAAAATAGAAGTTTCATTCATGAATGAAAGCATGTGAATCAGTGTTATAAATATCTGACAATATCATGAAATATCTTGATATTCTGTTCTGAGACACTGTTATACAATAGAAAGCATTAGATTGATTACAGAGTACTTGACAGAGAAACACTTCTCTTACAACATTCATTTCTGACTTTAATATCAAGATTCTAGAAGCAGGTAATCAATCTTGAGAGAATTGAATGAAGATTAGCATGCTCAAGAAGACATTAACTTTCAAACTCTTACAGGCTCTTGTAAGCATAGATGAAGACCAGACTTATAAAGGCTTCTGCACACAGCTCCGGACAATGAATAATCATCTTATCAAGCTCAAGAGTATACAGAATAGTAATAGAAGATATTATACACCTGCACTGATAAATAACTCAGTCACTTATACACCTGTATTGATAAATAACTCAGTGACTTATACACCTGCACTGATAAATAACTCAGTCACTCATACACTCACACCGAAGAACAATGATGCAGATGCCATGAACTGAATAAATTCAAATGCCTATGCATAAGCAAGAGTTTTCATCATTCAAATAGACTTCTGAGTTTCTGAAATCACTTCTGAAGAAGTCACTGATCAACATCAACATGAAGTGTATATCAACTGTAACTGATCAGAACACATTGCTTTCAACTGTCAATCAATCTATGTGTCTTCATACTTAAGAGAAAGATCAGTGTCTTCTTGTTTAAAGAATGAATCAGTGCCTGTTCACACTAACCACATTACATTAGAGAAAGATTCAGAAGATAACTATGAGAAAGCTCAGATGAAACAGGGAAAAGATTAGCTTCTATTCAAATTCACAAACAGGAGCTTGAAGAGGTTGAACAACAATGATTTGAAGAGAAGTCACTATGCAATGATAAAATCCCAGTCATAAGACATCATAACCTTCAGTGTATTCTCTTATCAAAAACTTCACACTGAATCACTGTGCTGCCACTGATCTGATTCCTTCTCAACTAATCAGACTCTGAGTTCTGTGTTATCTGAAACAGCGGCCTTTTACTGATGAAAACTGCTTCTGAAAAGAGAGGGCTAATGTGATGAGCTGCGTCTGATCAATCATATAGACTATTCTGTTACACTTCACAGATTTCACATATGCTCTGATTCTCAGCCATTCTTGATTGTCAATCCTCAGCTGCGCCTGATCAATCATATAGACTATTTCATTACACTTCACAGATTTCATGTACACTCTGATTCTCAGTCATTCTTGATTGTCAATTCTCAGCTGCCATCTCAATCAATTATATAGACTATTTCATTACACTTCACAGATTTCATATATGCTTCAATTCTCAGTCATTCTCAATTGTCAATTCTCAGTCATTCTCAATCACTGATTCTCAGCTGCTATAAACATACATATATTCTTCTGCCCTGAAGCTTCACTGCATACATCATCACATATATATATAAATATTCACCTCAATTGCTGATTCTTGTACTTTCTCTTTCTTTCCTTCTCTAGTGTTTTTATCTTTATTATATAAGACCTATCAATATTATACTGATCTAATCGGCGTAGGCCTCTTACATCTTTAATTATATCAGATAATTAATTATTGAATATAATACTCTAATTAAGAAAAGATTCAGATATTAAAACTTTCTGATATAAAGTAAACTCAGTTGAAATATATAATTAATTTACTGTTTCAGTTTTATAAGATAATAAAAACAGTCTTAATCACTTATATATTAATACTGTAGTTAGTTTAATAAATATATAACAGTTTATTTACTTATTTTAAGAAATAGTTAAATCACTTAAAAAGAAATTCAGTCTGAGATAATACTATAGTGTAGATTATTATTACTGTAAGAGATAAACTAATATATTATTACAGTAAAACTAAATAATCTTTTACAGAGTACTATACTATAGTAGCTTTACTAGATTTCTCTTATTAAATTAATATCTACACTTCTCAAGATTGAACAGAGAAGAAATAAGACTTATATATTAAATTAATCTAAGACTACTATAATATTAACTATCAGAGATTTGAATGAGCAGATATTTAAAATATAAAAACAGTAAAATATAATTCTCTAATAAGTAATAATCTTTAATAATACTTTATATTTTATAGAATTATAATACTAACTTTGAAATAAAACTTATATATATTAATTATAACTGAAAATCAGATAAAACTATATACTTATAAAACTGAATTTAACTACTATTTTCAAGATAATCTGATGAATTTATACATTAAATCAATTCTAGAGTTATGAAAAATTATTAAGAGTATATATTTAACTATTATACTGATAATATATAATATTCTAATAATTTTATTAATAGAGATGAGAATGAAGTAAAAGTTCAACTCAAGTTAAAATATTTATCACTATTATCAGAGATAATTATAAGAAGAAATAATTAAAAAACTTATAATTATAAAATATAGAATTATCAGATAGTTTAATATCTCTGATCACAGTATATCAGAAAAGTGTAGTTTTTATAAGAAAGTGAAGAATAAACTTATACAAGAATATATTTAGTTATTTTATAAGTATTATTAATAATTATTACTAAATTCTGATTAGACTGACTGTCAGAATTATAAATTTCATGTTTAATCTCATTTAATCTGATCTTATACATTTCTTGATATGAATTTCACTGAGACTAATTATTAAATAAACATGTAAAGTGACTATATATCAGATCTCAAAATGAAATCATGACTTGAAAAAAATAAGAAAGTGATCTCATTTAATCTCATTTAGTCTCATTCTTGATATAAAGTTACTATTTTTAGACATTTTAAGGTTTTTTTAGACTATTTTTAATTTTTTAAAAAGTAACACTTTTTGATAATACTTAAATGAGATTTAAAGTCATTTAAAGCAATAAAAATAATTTAAATTGAGAAGTAGAAATCATGATCTTATTTGAAAAATGTGATAAGAGTAGATAGTAAGTTTCACTGAGACAGTATAAAACTACTATCTAATGTTAGAACTGTGTAATGAAATCTGTTGAATTGATAATAGAACTATCAAAAATTCTGATTCTGATCTCAGACACAGTCACACAGTTAGTCTGATTATATAAATAATCACTGAATAAACTGAATAAGACTGATTTTAATCTTCAATCTCAGTCTTATTCTGATTTTAAAAGAATGATTATTTTTTATAGTTTATTCTGAGAAATTACTCTCATTTCACTATTCTTGAATTAAATCTGATCATTTTTCACATTATTTCTCTCAGAAATGGTTCATTTTCAGATTTTTTTAAGACTTGATCCTGGTGGAACTCACACCAAGAAATGTATGAGACCAGACCAAATGGGACCAAATGTGAAATTCATGGTCCCGCCGGCCAGTCTAGGTGTTGGTGATTACTACACCTACCCTAGTCACGTGCCACCCCAACCTATTATCCTCCAAGAAAATAAGTAGTTATCTGTGGAAAATCCAAATCTCCGTCTGAAAAATTGAACATTCTTCTCTTGTGATGACGTCATAGCATCGCTTGATCTGCTCTCTGATAAGTGGCAGAGACAACTCAATAGAAGGAGGGAATTCGGAATTCACAATAATAATATTAATTATTATAATTAATTTTAATATGGATTTAGATTCCAGCCTTATCTCATTCTAGAGCAAGAACGGCGATTGGTATGAAGGCTTTTTGCCAACCAAGAACTAGCCGTGATGTCACCCCATTTCAACGACTTTGAAAAATATCCATAATTCCCTGAATAAGACACCATTTTCGGTTCTATTTAAACAATTTCGCTACTTAATTTTCACGGCAATATTGTTTTACTCGTTTATAGCATGTACTCCTAATTATTTAACTCTCTTCAATTCCTATCCAACGATTGTCCAAGCAAAACCTTTGATATCAAATCAACAGACAGGATGGAGCCTGAATTCCCATTATCATACAAGGTTGCTCGGTTCGAAACGAAGGGCGAAGAATTGTCCATCAGAACCATTCCACTCGAGTATCCAAAACACAGAGAAATTCTGGTGAAAGTGCTTGCCTGTGGAGTGTGCCACTCTGACGTACTGGTGAGGGACGGGGAAGCTGGAAACTCATTGTTCGTGGCTCGAAAAAATCTACAAGGATCCCAGGAAGCGACGTGGTCCATTTTTCAAGATCGCTATCTAACGAGTATCGCAGTCCTATAATACCCGGTCACGAAATAGTTGGCAGTGTGCAAGCTCTTGGACCCGGGGTGAAGAATTTCAAAATCGGAGAGCGGGTTGGAGGGCCATGGCATGGTGGTCATGACGGTAGGTCTTCCCACATCCCACTATGAATTAATGGCAGAAAAAGAAATCAGAGGTTGATTGAATAAAATTTTCTTTCCTTTTATTTATTTATATATATATATTTTTTTCCCCTATTAGGCGTTTGCAAGGAATGTAATCGAGGCTATTTCCAGCTATGCGACAATGAAGAGATCAATGGCGTGACACGACCTGGAGGATGTAAGTCCATCCCTAGCGAAGATCCATTCAACTTACTGTAACCATCACCAGGAGTGTCTGTCTAACTGTTTCCAGTTGCCGAATACTGTATACTTCGAGTGGAGGCAGTGGCTCGATTACCACAGGACATGGATCCAGCAGAGATAGCCCCTCTCCTCTGCGCAGGCATGACAACCTTCAACGGGATCCGGAAAATGGAAGTCGCCGCGGGCGATCTCATCGCAATACATGGTCTTGGTGGCCTAGGACATCTTGCGGTGCAGTTCGCAAATAAACTAGGATATAAAGTAGCAGTCATATCCAGCAAACACGAAAAAGAAAAATTCGCCCGGGAACTTGGTGCGCATCATTTCATCGACAGCAGCAAGTGTGATATCCCGACGACCCTGCAGGAGATAGGCGGTGCGGCTATGGCGATACTGAGCGCCCCAATTCCAAAATACGTTCAGCCGTTGATGCAAGGGTTAGCTCCGCGTGGGAGGTTGCTTGTTTTATCGCCGATTGGAGAGTTCACGGTGGACTCGGCCTTAATGATCCGTCGAGCGCTGTCAGTATCGGGCTGGTTAACAGGGCATGCTCTTGATGCGGAGGAGGTCATCGATTTTGCAAGGACCCATGACGTCAAGTGCATGATTCAGAAATACAAACTGGATGACGTGAATAAGGCAATGGATGATTTGGTACATGCCAGAGTGCGGTTTAGACCGATATTGGTGATGGACTGAAATATCCAAATATGCTAGGAGATGCATATCAGTTATATTCCCATTAAGAAATGTAATGATTGTATGACCTGCTGCGTAGATCCATAACTCATTATTTGATGCCCAACATGTCTATGTCGTCTTCATACAAAGGCTATTCCCCCGATTCCTAAGAGGAGAGAGTGGAAGGGTTTTTTGTGTAGCGTTTGAAAAGCGTTTGGACTCAAGGGATTCGCCCAGGAGACAGCGTGCTTTCATCAATCATCAATGCCATCTGAATTGGCATATCCTAAATGATCCCCATGTGAAAACCCTCCGCCAGATCGTTCAAGCTCTGGTCCATAGCGAAGTCAAGATGTCTGAATATGGAGTAGAGAACGTGGCTACTATAAGTCATTGCAGAAACAGAGCGGAGTAAAGGGGAAAGTTAACACAGCTATTTTCATTTTCTGAGATCCCGCATCAGGTGAGTGCCCTATCTTCTGTCTCGCAATTGCAATCAGCAGTCCCTCTCTACGGTTTCTTCACGAAATCCGAGATCGTTTCCTGAACTGTTTTCGCAACACCGGGGAGTATTTTATCGTTCGTTATCAACCCAGGTATTGGCGCCAAGGCAAGGCTGCAGACCAAGACCGGCGCGTAACGAACTCATCGCTGGCGGGGGCCAGCGTTAACTTAGCGTACTGTTGTACTACAGGCCCGCTACGTTTCAGAATTGCCATCTGCGAACAAAGATGAGGCAGCTGTTTGGCGGGATTCGACAGACAGAGTGTTTCTTGATTCTGGGCTTCGGCTACTTTCACAGCTCCCTGATGTCCATATCGTCAAATAATCCCTGTCGAAGTTGACACGCCCGAAGCAAGCCCAGGCTGGGGGCGGGATCCTGAATAACTGGTCCATTAGTTAATTGACCCCGAAAGATCCTGTCACAGGCTGATCATTGCAACGGTCGTCCTATAGGCTCTGACCTTCCAGGGCTCGAGCCTGTCGTGTGGAATTTAGAAACGTGGAGTGTTTGAGATTCGGCTTTCTCTTTGGATCTGCCCACCTATGTGATCGCTATATGACCACACTGTAGACCGGTCCTAAAGGACCTTTTGGTCGTGTCAGTGGCAGTTTATTAGATATGGCTGTGAGTGAGCGGCGGTGCCTCGTCATAAGGCCCGTCGTCCACCATGGATCTAGCTTTGCGACAAGGACTTCGATAATTCCCCTCTGCTGTCTCTGATTTTTCATTTCCCCTCTTCTTCTCGTGAGTTAAGGACACATACTGAGCTTCGTAATTGTGCTAGTTTTCTATCCCATGAAGCGATATTGTTGTATCAACAGAGCGCATTGCTTTTACCTTTCTTCTTAGAACTTCCCGTTGAAGATTCAGAAACATTGTTCTTTATTTATCCCTTGATACCCATACCGTTTGCGACACTAATACGATTCGTGGCCCTGCATTTATCAAAGACGACACGATAAAGTTTCCTATCATCGTCTAAAAATCGCGCGCATTTTTCTTTGACATATCGACTTTCGGCTTGCACATGGGCACTAAAGAGAGGCACTTAGTTTAGATTATGAGGATGCGCGATTAACCGCTTCGAAGGCCTCCTATCCCCCATTGCGACATTTTCTTTTGCGATACCTGGGAAAGTTCAACGAAGTGCAAAACAAGAAGGGCGGGCAGCATCTCCGCTGTGCAAACAAAAAATACATTTGTCATCTCCTTCACCTAGCGTTGCACCATGCGTAAACAGCGCTGGGTAACATATCTCGTCCTCGCCTACAGAGCGCCAACAGTCATAGCAATTTCGCTGGACCAAATCCAACCGATAATATCATTCCCTCCATCATGTACGAGAGTCTACACCTCCGAGATTAGTGACTGCACAGTCCGCGATTTCGCAAACGAAGGCTCCTGCTCTCCGGGCTGCGTTGAGGGTCTGGAAGCTCTGGCACGTTCGCTCAATGCAGCTTGCGTGGGCACGCGGGCATCTCCGACGTCTCTCATCGGATTATTTTTCCAGGGGCTAGGAGTGCAGACACTCTGTCCAAATGCTGGAGGGGCGGGAGGAGGAGCAGGCAGGGAAATTGAGAGTTCCGCTCCAGCCAATCCACCCGATATTCCCCGTGTCACAGAGACCGGTCGCCCTCCACCTACGCAGGCACAAACAGAAGAGCCATCAGCAACAACAACAACACGAAGACTAGCTCCATCTACCACTTCTACGACTTCTCACTCTACTTCTACCACAAGTGATTCATACGTCATCCCATCCCTACCACCCTCAGCAACGGCATCCGATCCCACATCGACTACGACCTCAGAACCATCTGCTACCACTACTAAAACCACCGACCCGAATGATGACCCCTTTGGAGGATTTGGGAATGCATTTGATATCATTGCACCCAACCAGGCGGCTTCGATGAGCCAACCTCGAAAGCTGGCAATTGGTGTTGCCGGAGCAGCCGTACTGTTCACTATGCACCTTGCATGGTAGTAACATACGCGTCTGTCATTGCTATATATATATATATATATCTGTCAAACACGAAGAAACGGGCATGAACTCGAGAGACATAAATAGGTGAAACACGACTAATCTTATTTTATATCAACTGCGCGTACAGGTCCACAGCTCACTCCTCATCTCTTTATCTAGTATGAATATATGATCTAGTTGGCTCATTTTACATATTGTCACTAAGTGCTTTCTAAAGAGTAGTAGCAGTGTTCTTTAGATGTGATGAAAAGACCAAATAGCTGGTCAAAGATCTCTTCTAAAATTGTATTTAGCTGACTTTTGTTCCACTCTATTTATTATTTTGTGTTTATATATTTGTATTATTCTTGGTCCTTCATTGTTTCAAGTCTTTTGTGTACTCAATCTCTTCTCTTGAAGTGTTCTTCACATGAAAGATGTGACTGGATGTTAGCTTACATATATTCATAGAAGAGCATGAACATGAACTCTGTATATATCTAGGAATTTGTTTCTGACATCATGCTATTATATTATATATACATAACTATTATCATAGCATGGCTTATTCCAATCTTCCATCGAAGGAATAAGGTTGATTGTTTACCATTCCAGACTCGGACTAGTGTAACTACCCCATACCCCAATTAGAGTTTGGGTTTATTTGGCTGGCTGAGCCCCACCTAGATCCACCGTTTCCACCAATCACAGCGCCCCGCTCTCCGCTTATCAGCCTCTCCATCGTCACCTGCATCTTCTCATCTGTCTCCTGCTCATCGCCGTCGTCTGGTTTTCTTTTCTCGCCCTTTTCCTTTGACTTTCCCTTATCCAGCGTTGTGCTCTCTGTCCACTCTCTCCTCTTCATAGACTATCTCTATCTTTCATTTCTTTCTTCGTTCCTTTGTTTTCTCCTCTCCCTTTTCAGTAATTTGTCACACCTGCATAGGCAGATGCCCTAATTGGCTCTCCTCCTTCTCCCAACGTAACATTCCGATATCCCGAACCAGTCACACACATTTTAGTGGCCTATTCCGACTTTCCCCTCTACGACCGTATAATCCCTCAAGACAAAACCCCCAGTTGCCCGTGAAACAGCTTCCATCAACCTTGCTCGAACCCCCGTTCTCCTCCAGTTCATCTTCTTCTGCCTTACACGTTTCGGGTGTTGTCAGCGTGTCCCGCGCTCCTCGCGTGACTCTTTGCCAGCCTTGTCAGCACTCAACCGAACCCCACGCGGATCTCCGGTCAGCAACTCCGCGCTGCGCTCTCAAGAAATCATTCTGTGCATATATATCAACTCTCTCTCTATATATATTCTTCTATCTCCGTTCATGCGTTTTTGGCCAAGGGATGCTTCGTTATTACAGTCAGGGCTACAATAGAAGACCGAACTGCGCGCCGGATAATGACTTCAGCATGGATTTATAACCCTTTCGTTGCCTCTCTTCCAGACCATTGCGAACCCTCCTCTCCCTTCTTAACCTTTATCTCTTCTCATCTACATACATGTATTCCGACTCCGCTCGCCCTGATCTCCTCTACCTTGGGAACCCTGAGCATCGTTTCCTGGCTCTTTGCGCAGCTGCCGCAGATATACAAGAACTATAAACTCCAGTCGACTTCCGGCCTCTCGATATGGTTCCTGATTGAATGGTGTCTGGGCGATTCAACCAACCTACTAGGAGCCATATTATTATATCAGGCGGGGTGGCAGATTACTGTTGCTGCCTACTATGTCTTAGTTGACGTAGCGTTGGTAATCCAGTACTACTTCTATACATATCTCAAGGAATGGCAAATACGAAGACGTGGTTATACGTATACTGGAGATCTGGGGTATGACGATGGAGATATGTACAATGGTATTATACCCACTGGGGAGAATACAATTCTGGGATTGTCCCCTGGCTCGATGCAGCCTTCAGAACCAAAAATTGCCGCCTCGAACAAGGGTTTGGAAGTTGATTCTCCATTGGGCGGCTCTCTGTCGCGCCCCAATGAGAAACAACGCTCACCTTCCCGAACCATCTACCGTGTTGGAGGCAGCAGCAGCGCCACACCCTCCAGTTCCCCTCGAACTATCTTGTTTCTCTCCATGCTATGTGCCGTTCTTGCCAATGCAGCAGCTACTAACCCCGCGGAGCTGAACCGCCCCATATTCCCACAGTCCCAAGCAGATGCTAGACAAATAGCCGGCAGAATTGCATCCTGGTCGTCGACTCTTTTATACTTAGTATCCCGTATCCCACAACTCTACAAGAACTACGGCCGCAAAAGCACCTCAGGCCTCTCACCACTTCTCTTCTTTGCAGCCTTCTGCGGTAACTTCTTCTACTCAACCTCACTCCTCACCAATCCAAACGCATGGTCAGATCTACCCGCCTACGGAGGTGGTGGATGGGTTGGCGAAGAAGGCAACAACAGACTAGAATGGATTGGCCGTGCGATACCATTTTTCCTGGGGGCGTTCGGGGTCTTGGGCATGGATGGGGCTATGGGCATTCAGTTCATGATCTACAAGAAGAAGAATGAAGATGCCGATGTCGATGTCGCCATCAAACTACAACCTGCAGGACCAGGTAGATGGCGAAGGGTTAGCGTGTGGATCAAAGGCTGGATTCCATCCGCTCCTCCCGAACCGAAATACCAATCTCCAGAAACGGAGGCGCTTATGATAGATGAGCAGGATAGATATGGTGCGGTTTGACATATTCCATGCTACTGTCTAGAGACATTGATTTCTTTACTTTTGCTGTTTTCCCGCTCTGTTCCGTTTTTTTAGAAGCCCGATTCCTTTCCCCCCTTGGCGCGTTCTGATTCTGAATTTCATACTTTATTGCGGTTTACTGGGTACTTTATAACTAACAAGATGACCAAGAACCACACCCGCCAGGCGTTCTTGGACATTATTTGCTTTACTTGATACTTCTGACCTTGGCCTTGAGCATTGCCGCTATTTTCTCTGCGTCTGCGTTTCTACTTCGGGTATACCTTTTTCCTCGTCCTGTTGCATCATCATTACACTAGAAGATGACTATAGGATGGCGTTTCAAGCAGGCAGCTAGCTACTTACTTTGTGGTTTATTTCCAAGATTTACTTCCTTTTTTTTTTCTTGTCTTTTTTCTAGACTTTGCATGCCCGCGTATCAATCTTACTTTGAATACCCCCAAGATAATTTCTTGCAATAAATACATACATACACACATGTGTGCCTAGATATACACATATACTCCTTAAACTCATATCATCCAGCAACCTGGGATCTTAGATGTTTCTCCTTTCAACTACACTTGAACTTTTAACTAGCCCCGTTCATGTGTCAGATGAGATCTTTCAGAGGCTCTAGTGGGGCTATTTATAAATAGGCTGCAAATTCATAGATAACACTTTGGTTTTACATTACTACTTCATTTTACGATTTGTAGATATATTCAGGAAAGGTGACTAGTCGCAAGTTTGACATATGGTCTTATTATTTTCATTATTAACTTTGTGAGGTCGAAATAGAGGGGGCCAGAAGGTCAGTTGCCTCATCAAGGAAACTTAGAGCGTACGACAAGAAAAAGGAGGGAAATGAACTTAGGTTCACATTGCACAAGTTAAAAGAAAAGAATTCCAATCATAGTAGAAATCATAGTCATAAAGTTCACTCAGACACACATGCAGATGCTGGTAAACACAACAAAGCAAAAAAAGACAAGCGAACTGGCTGACACGAATAGTCACCTGGGAAAGGAAAGGTGAAGGTGAAAGAAACAGAGAAGTAAAGGATTAATAAAAAAAAAAAAAAAAAAAAAAAAAAAAAAAAAAAAAAAAAAAAGGAAAAGAGCAAAAAGAAAAGCAAGCAAAGAAGTAGCGCGTAGCCTCCAAAAAAACCTTCCGCAAAATGTAGACCACGCAGGCCTCATAGCCACTGCAGAGCTACAAGTATGTAGGAACACCTGCCAGCTTTTTTATGATGCCCTGCGACAGTTTGGACACGGGGAGGGCCACTGGATATGGATGGTGTGAACTTTGCAAGGGAATTGTTTTGAACCGTATCGGTGGCATCGGGTGAAGTTGCCGGGGCCGACGTGGCCGCAGCTGTGATGACGCATTTTTTGGTGGCACATTTTGGTGTTTCTTTTTTGGTGTGTTTTTGTTTGTATAAATGAGGATGGTATTTTGAGGCAATCAGTTTTTTCAACGGGATATGAGAGATATTGGTTTCGATTATGTTCTCTTGATTTGAGTATCAGTCAGTGGTTTAGTGTTTGGATTTCCGTTTTTCTTCTTTGTATGTTTGTTGAAGGTTGTTTGTGGTTTTCTAAGTTGTTGATAGAATGAAGTGGTAGGCGTTGCATGTATTTATACGGACTCGATTGTGCGCAGTTTGGTAAGTAGGAAACAGCTTCACACTCGAAGGCAGTGAATTGTTCGATTCCAACGGGTTGGGGCCGGAGGAGACCAAACTATGAAAATCGCAGCTCAACTAGAACCGGCCTTCTGAGCCTGAGCTTGAGCTTGGGATATCAAAAAAGGAACAACACAAACAAGATAATGGAGGGACGATGCTATCGTATATAATCGTATATATATATAACTTTTGGGAGTGGGATTCGTTATAGTATAGGTCTGGTTTCGCCGAATTTTGGTGGATATTGTCAGATGTATAGCTATGTTTCTGAGAGTAAACGACGAGTTGGAGAAGGAGGATGGCTGTTAGGAAAATGACATATTATATATATGTATAGTTTTGAAGGCGGCAGCGACGGATAGTTCCCGATAGTACACATCGGGTTTGTCCTGTCAGTTTGCCCCCCTTCGTCTGTTGTGACTATGCTTGCGTTGCGGGAGTTTCCTGCTTCTTTCGCTTCGCCAATTACCCCGAACCCGACACTTATTTGTCTCATTTGTGTCAATGATGCCTCCCCCTAGCACGAGTTTATATATAGCAAGGGAAATTCCGGGCACGCAGATCATTGCTCTGCACATCCTCGCGGCCCGAGCATCACTGCCTTCCTTCTTCCCCTGTATATCTGCCAGTGGATTCTCCCCTTCGGCATTAACGGTATATGCTAAGCATCCTCTTTTTCCCCACTTGCAGGAGTGGTACATGTTTACAATTCGAATAAAATGTAAATCGCTATATTTCGAGAACGTTCCCTAGATAGACTGGTTGGTTGAATCCAATAATGCCCATTTTCAATCCACCTCATTGGGAAAGTTTGACAAGCCGGATTGATCGAAAATCTGAAATAAATTTCGCCCACCAAGGCGGTTCCGGTGCCAAAAAAATCCAGGGCTCGAGCCATTCGAAGAACGAGGAGAGAATCAATACGTTTTCAGGAAGAATTAGCAATCTTTCTCCGCGTTACGTACCGGCTTGCCCTATCGCGTTGCTACTTTATATATCGAGGGGGTTATCCGGGCGTTGACTCGCCATCCCAAACTACCAATCACGGGTAACGTAGCAGGCAAATACATCAGTTGTGTATATCGCATCCTTGCACAGTGTTGGAGTAGTGTAAATTATACCTGGTGGGTGAACCGACCAGTAGTTGGGCGACTTTGGACTCCATGCAGTTAATTTCAGTGGGAATGGAAGGGCTGCAAGTTGTCTTATCCTAGGAGGGGGGGAATAAAAGAAAGGAAAAAACGGGGGCTTGTGAGGGAAAGGCCCACATGAGAACGAGAGTAATGTATATAACTTAACAAGGGCTGGTGCGGGAAAGGGGCTAGCAGTTACGGCATAAGTACTCGGCCCCGAAAAATCGATCATAGGGGAGGGTATATAAGCAACGGCAAAACATGCAAAAATGGGGAATGTGGGAACCAAAACAAAGTGAACACGAACAGCAACCTCAGAGCAATTTTGAAACCAGATCAACAAATCTCTTTCCGTACTTCTGCCCAGTGTTGCAAGAAATGACATCTAAGAAACCAAGAAACGGCGAAAACGTATATATGGGCTGGGCGTGCGCTTTTTGTCTGTGCCCGACGCCAACCGGCCCAAACACAGCAGGAGAGCAAAACGAGGTAGAACGTGCATCCCACGAAGACTAGACAGCCTGCAACACGAAGGGGAGAGAGCGAAGTAAGATACCGTGTTGTCATGCTGCAATCGGTATCCGCATTATCCTTCGGTCCTCTGGGTGATCACCGTCGTCATTACTGCCGTAGACAAAATTGCTGCATACCCGCCTGTAGATCTGGACGGAGAGCCATTATATTGTTGAAGGATGCATGAGGAAAAAGGAAGCGTGTATGACGGACATCTCCAGAGCGAACGGCTGAGCTGGCTGGGAGCTTCATCGCGGGAGTCCACGCGGAGGTAGAAATGACTGCCTTCAAGTAGAAAGCCCATGCTCCACCATATTGGATGTGGAAAGGTAGGATTTGCCCATATATAATATATAATGTCTTCTGGGGCTGTGTTTCGGGCCCCTTATATGAGTCTGAGGGATACAAGCAATGAGAAGGGCGTGATGGAAGAATGGAGAATGTAAAGAAATGGAGGGGATTTGAGGAGACGTCGTGTCTCCTTTTATAGGGCATTCGGTGGGAAGCTGGAACGCAGATGGTGGTAGGTAGGTCCATGCGAAAGAAACAGCGCAAACGACAGCGGGACTTTGCTACGAGTAGGAGTAGCAAACGTGCCCGTAGGGCAAAGTAGTGTTAGAATAATCTGGAGATGATCATTGCATCCATGGATAGCTTATGGATTCCGTGGCCTTCCCGCCGCGTTTCCTGATTGTTTCTGCTTTCCATTACGCGAGATGCAAAGGAGAGACTGAGCAAGAGAAAGCATGTGTAACAGGCAAGTAAGAAAGTAGGTAAGCAAATAGACGAAATTAGATTGAAGGGCGAGTAGAGATGCCGGCTGTGTAAATAGTTGCGAATATCAAATACTCAGACAGTCAACAAACAAGATCCTGAGAGAACAGGAGAGCAAAATGTCGGAGAAAGCCATACATACACCCAATTCAAATATTATAGCTATAAAATAGAAGTGATCTGAACATACGCATATTGATCAGCTATGTATGTCGTTTCCCACTTGTCTATCCAACACGGCAAATATACATACCAAACAGACCATCAAACCCAGCAGCTAGCGGCCATTACCTGTCCAGCACCTGCCAGGCGTCAGCAAGTCTCCTATACCTACTATACAATCACATTAGTGTTTGATTGAATTGATTGAACTTGCTTTGGGGGTGGTTGAGGAAAAAAGAGGTGCGTCTTTGATGGGTGCGAACACATTAGAGAGAGAGGTATTATGACAGTTTCCAGGGAAGCAAACAGCCGCAGAAGAAAAAAATACCAAAAATAACAGCAAAACGTGTCACAAGAATTCCGTAGAACGTGAAAACAGTCGCAAAACTAAAACCCGGTGAAAACCCCATCATCTGAGTAGTGAACGATCAATGATGATGGGTTTTGAGTAGACGGGGCCATATATGTGTATGTGTACATGAGACCGCGGCCAGTTGGGCTGGGAACACAGCACTCATTATTGGCAAGGAGTCACATCACCGAAATAGGCCTTGCAAATATATTCACCCAACAGAAGGGGTGTATTTGTATTTGTACTTGCATTTCTTGGTATGATAAAGCAAACCAATCAGTTCAATTCAATTCAATCAATCATTAACCCAAAGGGGGAAAGGGAGGGCTACGAAAAGCCTAGCATTCGTAACGGGATTGATATTTGAAACGAGCTGGAAGCGTGTCAGATATCATGGAGTGGGCGGTGGGATGGTTCTCCCAGATGCTTGATAGACAGATGCGGTGTAGTTTGTACCTTGATGAGACAAAGTATCTCGTTCCACGAAACGGCATTCCGGATGGACACTTTCTCTCTCTCTCTTTCTCTCTCTGTGTAGCTCACTGGTGAACCAACTACTTCCGTTGATACGTTTTGTTTGCTTGACGGGTAGGTTCTGTGTACCCTCAGCGTAGACTTTTCTCTTTTTTTTTTGGGTTAGCTTGCCGCACGAGGTCCCATCCGGTTTCTTGCTTTCTATCGTCCTTTTCGTTTATAGAGTGTTTTGAATTATCCCTGCCTTCCTCCCCGGCTGGGGAGTGCAGAGTGCGAACCCAGAACTACCAGTTTGGTTGACCGGCGGGTGAAAGGGAGAAATTACACCCGATTGAAAAAAAGAGATAGAAGACGCAAGGTTATCCCTTCACCCAGCTCTGCCAAGACAGCAACATAAGCAAACCATGGTATGCGTTAAAAAGAAACATCTCATATTCAACAGGGGGAGTCCAATAAGAGGAAAAAAAAGGGTAGGAGAGGCAAAAAACAACAACCTGGGAACACACAGTAGCAAACGCCCAGTCAGTTGTTTCCCCTTCTCCGCCTTCTCTCTCTCAATCTAGAATTATGTATTATTAAGGCCGAAAGGTAGAAAGGAAAGAAACATCAGAGGGGAAGAAATAGAACACCGTCAACAATCCCCCT
The DNA here is from genome assembly GCF_000003525.1 of Blastomyces dermatitidis ER-3. Taxonomy (NCBI): domain Eukaryota; kingdom Fungi; phylum Ascomycota; class Eurotiomycetes; order Onygenales; family Ajellomycetaceae; genus Blastomyces; species Blastomyces dermatitidis. The sequence continues at coordinate 987,477 of NW_025544779.1, read as the reverse complement.
CCCCGCCCCAGATAAAACAAACCTCCAACACCCAATCAATCAATATACCCAAGAGTCAACGGATAATATAAAGAATACACAAACTCGACTCATACGCGGTAGCCGATGAGTAAAAGGCGCTTTTGAGACATAGAATGCCCTTCCGAAGAGAGAACCCGGCAAAAGTAAAAACCGACGAAATTCACAATTGATCGGCATAAACCAACCAACCCACATATCCAAACCGAGCTGCTTATCCAAATGTTTGTAATAATAGATAGACGGCCTGTTATCGCAGTGGAAGTTTCACATCCTGCACGCCCCGCCTGACCACATCTTCATATCTCCATCGGGGAGGGGTAATAGGAGCGACCTTCTTTTTCCCAGCCGGCTTCTGCCGTCCCTGCTTGTCATTCTGCTCATCTTCGACTGTATAGTCAATTTCCGATGGCAGTGCTCCGCCAGCAACCCCGCTTGAGAATTTAAGCTGTAGAACATTCCCAACTTCGTCGCAAGCCAGTAGTAAGCGGTCAAGATCCTCTTTGGTATGCGAAGCGGAAACGCAGAAGCGAGCTCGTGAGGATACCAGCGGTGTGGCGGGGTACCCAACGATGACGACGGAGATTTTGCGTTTGAGCATTTCATGGGAGAAGGCGGGCATTTTGGCTGGGTTGAAGAGTAGGAGAGGGATAATAGGGGAGTCATCGTGGCCGTAGACGATGAAACCAAGGCGCTTAAGACCAAGGCGAAGATATCGGGAATTGAACGCAAGTCTCTGTAACCTCTCTTCGCCCTCGCCGGGGACGATCTCACCGCTGATTATCCTAAGAGAAGTTATAATTTGGGCAATAACTGGCGGGGTGGGCGCTTCGCCGTAGAACACTGCCGGATTCGATGCTCGTAGCTTGTCAATAATGACTTTATCCGCGGCGATATAACCACCATTGGCGCCAAAGGACTTGGTCAGCGTGCCCATGAGGATATCCACATCTTTCGTATCGACGCCAAAGTAATCGCAAACACCCCTTCCTCTAGGTCCGATTGCACCAATTGAGTGCGCTTCATCGATAAAAAGGTTGAACTTGTATTTCTTCTTTAACGCAAGTATGCCGGGAAGGTTGCACATGGTCCCCTCCATGGAATAAAGCCCTTCAACAACAACGAGGATCTTCTTCCACGGGCGATGCGTACGCGGCTGACCTTGGGAAATGACCTCTCGTAATTTCTTCTCCAGCGCCTTCACATCGTTATGTTTGAAGATTTCGATGGACGCACCCGATAAACGCGCACCAAAACGGATTGACGCGTGATTCAATTCATCGGAAATGATCAGGCATCCCTTTGAAACTAGAGCTGAAAAAACACTAGCATTCGTCCCGAAGCCCATGGAAAACACCATGGAAGCCTCCTTCCCCACAAAATTGGCAACAAGGTCTTCCGCTTCGACATGGATGTCCTGGGTGCCGGCATCCGCCCTGGTGCCAACGGAGCTGATACCGTATCGTTTAATAGTTTCCTCAACTGCGTCGGCGCAGGGGCCCTCTGATTGTGCAAAACCAAGGTAGTTATATGAGCTCATATTCAAAGTGTCGGTGTAAGTGCCAGTAAGGCGAAAGTGGCGATTGTGGTCATCGCTGGTCCGATCGATTAACGTGATATATCTTCCAGGGACCCCAGTTACCGGCCGCTCGAAACAATCATTAATACGCAGCTTGAGGCGGCGGATGTAGAAGTTGTCAAAATCACTGTTTAACGCGCCGTATCCGTTCCTAGGTTTGAGATGTCTATAGTTTTCTTCTCTGAATCGTTTCCCAAAAAAATCGCGCACGTGGCCAAAAGCTATTAGGATTAGGTAACTGATGTAGGTGGTAAAAAGATAGTAGTACGGCGGCTCATCCATAATAGGTTCAGGGAATTCACCCCCTTGGTGCTTCGAGGTATATCGGTGACTAGGGTGTCCGATAGGGCCAAATTGAGCGTGTTGCCTAGCTAGGCGACGGGATTCCCCCGCCGATGGGGGTTGAAAGAGAGTGGTTGGAGGCACGTTCATGTTGGTACTGTCCGCAGTTGCGGTGGAAAGAGAGATAGTGGGTAGGGACAGCGACGGCGAACTGATCTGAGGAGTGTTCGGATTGTTGAGGGAGCCTCCGCTTGCAGCAATGAGCGCGGCTTGAGCAGCCGTCTGGGCTTCTATTCTACCCTTGGGCGAAGTAGAAAAGAGCTGGCTCAATCGGTTAGGTTTCGCAGAGGAAGACCGTGCCTGGTTAGTAGGAATGCCGCCCTTTTCGTTCGCGGACGAAAAGGACGGCGGCGAAGAAGGGGAGTTGTTGGTGAAAGGATTGTTAGGTCGACGAGGCATCTCAGGATCGAAAGACTGGACGGGCCGTGGATTGACGAATGGAGACCCGGTGTTGAATTTTAGGATTTAGGTTACGGGAGAGTGGGCGAGCGACGCGGGTAGGGCAGCGGACATAGGGCTACACTGCGCACGCTGTTTTCGCAACTGGACTGAAGCTGTGCTATAGAGGAAGTTGGAAGTAGCACAGAAGAACGAGGCAGGAACAAAATTCGCCTATCTGCCAAACCCCACGCACAGAGCCAGCGCCAACGCCTCACCAAGTTAGTTATCTAGAGCGTAAAGGCAATTGATGGACAGAGACGTCCAAAGAGTGAAACAGATCAACACAGAGATAGATCGGAGCAAAAGAGATAAAAAATAAAAAAAATAAAAATAAAAAAAAGTAGTAGAGCAAAGCGGTGTAGCTGGGATAGGGCACGAATAAGGGGGTTGAGGAGGAAGATACAGCCAGCAACATACCAAGATCCGAGAGGAGCCGGGGGAAACGAGCTAGAGGGAGAGGAGGGTGGTCTGGCTTAGCAATCCCGGGCGAGATGCTGCAAAGGCATCTCGTTGACACACTCACACGACACACGGGGATTCCTGCAAGAGAGAGATTGTTGGCTGGGAATTGTGGTGTCTGGCGGAGGAGAGATGAAGAAGAAGCAGACACGAGAGAGGAAAATATGAAGTCCAAGCGAGGTTTAAACGACGAACGCCTAAGGCTTGACAGAAGGTCAGGATGTATTGGTACGTCACAATACGTATCACAGTACTAGGTACAGGCCCATAACCATTACTAAAAGTTACGCTAGTGCTTGAGGAAGCCGAATATTTTTGGATTTGGAACGAAACCGAAAATTACCCGTTTACCACTAATACAGTACCGACATAAGATCACAGGTACCGGTACTTGCTTGTAGCCATAAGGCCATATCATACGCTGTAGAAGAAAAAAAACATCGTCAAAAAGGCCAATTGGGAGCCTATTTTATTTAATATTACTAGGTGGTGAGTAACGGGGTCGAATGGCGTGGTAGAGTGTCGATTCGATTGGGCCTTTTCTTGTTTTTCTTTTTTAAAGTTTTTATTTTTTGAGCCGGCTTGCTTTCTGTTTCCCTTACATCCGTATGATTTGTTCCGCTTGCCTGGTTGTTCAGGGGCTGCCCGCTGTTGATCGGCAAGGAAGTTCAGGGAGGAGTCAGGGAAGACAATGATAGAATCCCGCCAGAAGTGGGCTCGACCGAGTACTATTTATTATCCGTACACAGCTTATCCTCCTCCCAGATCACGAAGAAGAGGCCATATCTTCTTGCTGTGCAGCTGTCGGACCAGAGGCTGAATAACATGACTTATTTCCCGCCCGCATTATTATGCATGTCTATCTATACTCTATATTTTTATGCTGGATAATTTCCCCGTAAGCACAACACACACACACACACACACACACACAGGTCATGTGATATCCAATCCTCCTCGAAAATTGGAGCCTTGATATCAACATGTCTACCTTCACTCGTTGTCGCAATCCTGCATCTCTCACTCCAACGAACAGCTAACAGCTGATAGTCCCAAGGGGAAGATCGTGTGTTTCTGTATCCATCCAATCCTCTTCATACCTCGGAGAAATCCTACCTAGCTAGGAAGCGGGGTATATCGCCCATCTGGTAACCTCTCTTGGGCTAACACGAAGCAGTTAACAAGCCCTTCTTACTTCTACACCAGGAGAAATATACAGAAGTGGCTGGATATATATCGATTACCACGCAAAGAAACTTTGACAGGATCTCTACTGAATCCCCACGCCAAAACGCTGCGGATCGCCTCGTTGGTGTTGGTGAGAGGTGCTCAACGGGTGAGCGTGCACCTTGATCTCTATTTATTCGAATAAGAGTTCCTTGAGAAAGGAGAAGATAGGCTTGCTCAGAGAAGCGTGGATACGACGTCCAAGCAATCTACAGAGTATGCGAAGGAAGAAAGAGAGCAAAACACAAGAGATCGTCGATATCCTACACCTTTACCCCTCCCCTACCCTTGGCATGTAAACGTACATGTGCTGTACGTATACATCCATCAACAGGATACCAAACAACAAGGAGAAGTGAGATAGAGAGGACAAAAGAAATCGAATAGAAGAAAAAACAGAAGGAGAAAAGAAAAAAAGAAAAGAAAAGAAAAGAAATCCGAAAACAAAACACAGCCATGACCAAATCAGACCCTCTCTCCCCTCCACTCCCGCCTTCCATCTCCACCTCCGCCTCCACCCCGCTCTCTACACCACCCCCAACTTCCACCACCACCATCACAACACCCCCTTTCCCAAAACCCACCATAATCCCTCCCCGCGGCCCGCACACCCACACCCTAATCCTCCTCCACGGTCGCGGTGGTAACTCCCTCGACTTCAGCTCGGCTCTCATGACCTCCCCCATGGAGCCCCCCACCTCCACGAACCCGGATCGCTCATCCCTGTCCCAGCGCTTCCCAGGTGTCAAATTCGTCTTCCCAGACGCCAGGATCGGCCGCTCCACAGCGAGCGGCAAGGTGATGATGCCGCAGTGGTTTGATGTCGTGACGCTGCGGCCCGTGTATGAGCGGGAATGGGAGCTGTCGCGGGACGGGCTCAGGGCGTCGGTGGGGTATTTGATGGAGCTGGTGAAGGAGGAAGGGAGAATATTGGGCGGGGTTGGGAGGGTTATTGTGGGAGGGTTTAGTCAGGGGGGTGTGGTTGCGTTGGGGGCTGCGGTGGCTTTTGATGCGGAGGCTGATGGGGGTGGGGAGGCGTTGGGGGGTTGTGTGGCTATGAGTCCCTGGTTGCCGTTCCAGAGGGACCTGATAAGGTTGGTTGGGAGTGAGGGAGAGAAGGATACAGGCACAGCTGTGGTAGGCGAGGAGGAGGAAGAGGACAAGGACAGGGCCCCGGAGCCCGACCCGAGCCTAGCTGTCAAAGCCAAAACCTGGTTCCGAGAGAATATATTGGGCATCCCGCCGCCGCCCGTCGCAACGGACCCACAACCGCAGTCACAGTCATCAGCTTCACCCCCCAAGACCCCCATCTGGATCGCGCATGGGGCGCTGGACGAGCATGTGTTGCCCCAGTTTGGCGAAGACGCTGCGAAGACGCTGGAAGCGTTGGGCTGGAACGTCACGTTTATGCTGTATGATGATTTATCCCATTGGATTATGCGAGATGAATTGGCGGATTTGGCGATTTTTTTGAATGTCGTGGCTGGTGTTCCGGATGAGGAGTGAAAAATTCCGGTTGCCTCTTCGGGCCGTCCGGCATAGGGATTGGAAACAGGGGTGGAAAGAAAAAGAAAGGGGGGAGGAGGGAGTTGGGGGGTGGGGGGGGTGGTGGTTAACCCACGAAAGCGGAGAACGAGATGAACGTTTTTACTCTTTTTTTTAATTTTTTTTTTTTTTTTTTTTTTTTAAAAAAAAAATAATAATAATAATAATAATAACCTATCTTTGTTTAGCAGACGATGCTGCATGCTGTGATGGACTGAAGTCACTTCTCCCCCCCTTTTTTTTATCACTATAAATTTACATATAAGTCAGTCCCCTGTCCACAGGAAGACGTTCTTAATAACCCGACCAACTATGTACGTACATCTAGATAATCCTGTAAAGGAGTAATCTCGATCTCTGCGACTGGTTTTGTGCTCCACATCTTTGGTAACATTACGTTACTTGAACCAACCTATAGTTAAATCAAATTGATTTTCGCTACTTTGCTTTTTAAACCAATTTCTAGATATGGGCAATAGAGGGGAGGAGGAGGGGCAGGCCGGTGTATCTAGTATGCATATCAGCATACCAGTAACCGAAAGAAGAGGAACATCAGCATATTAAAGAAAAAAAGAAAAAAGAAAGGGAGAAGGGAAAGTCACACCAATGGTCTTAATTATAAATATAGACAGATAAGCAAAGATGAGAATAACGATATATGTATATGTATATAAGTATAAATATAAATAGGACAAAAGCAAAATGAATGCAACACCGTCTATCTGCGCAGAAGCCGACAATGATAAAAAAGCAGAGAGAGGTAGGTACCTAAGATGGTTTATGTAGCCCAAGTCAATTGAGATCAGTAATACAAGTCCATCCGTAGCTAATACAAAAAAAAAATATATTCAAAGCATCAGATGGATGAACAAAGTAAATCGGTAAACACCCCGTTGATATGAAAACATAAAAAAAGGAAAAGACGACATTAATCCCTCCTCCCCAACTTCCACATGGCAATCTGCTCCTGGATCTGCTCCCACTGAATCGGCTGCAACTGGACCCCCTCCATCATCCCCTCCTGCACAACAACAGTCGGCTTCCCCGTCCCATTCCCCTTATTATACACATGGCCGCCAAGCACCTCCCTCGCCACCCTCCTCAGATCCTCCGCCGTCAACGCATCGATGCGCGCACACATCTCCCGCACCCCAACCTTGCGCCCGTGGACCTGCACCTGCCTGCCCAGGTCCTCCAGCTCCACCATGCGCGACTCCAAATTCATTAGGAGCGCGGAGCGCAGCTGGTTCTTGGCCCGGTTGACCTCGGCGGGCTGTAGGGCGAAGAAGCGCGAGTCTGTCGTCAGCGCGTGCAGTTCCTTGCAGATCACCTCGACCATCGCTGTGACGCGGGACGGGACGCAGGAGGCGGAGATGCCGAAGAGGCCGCTGTCGGTGTAGCTGAGGTTGAAGGCCATGCAGCTCTCGACCCAGCCGTGCTGGTTGAGGACGTTGGTGTAGAGGCGGGAGTACATGCCCTTGCCCGGCCCGCCGGCGGAGAACGAGCCGCCGCCGCCTAGTAGGGTTTGCAGGGTGGCGAGGGCGTAGATGTCTGGAGAAGAGATGGGGAGAGCTTCGAAGGCGATGTGGATGTGGCTGAGGCGTGGATGTGTGGGGTTTGCGGGTGGGGGGATCGGGGGAAGGTCGAGGTAGCCGCCTGTGTAGTGGGAAGGGCGATGGAGGTCGAGGGTGGATGGGTGGAGAAGGGAGGTGTCGAGGGGGGTGACGGAGGCGCTGTGGGAGGAGGAGGTTGAGAGGTGTTTGAGGAAAGGGATGTGGGAGAGGAGGCCGCCATTGGTGGCCTTGGAGCTGGATGTAGGAGTTGATGGAGGGGGAGGTGACGGGATGGATGACAAGTTTGCGGAGATCGTTGAAGTCGTCGAAGACGGCGAGAAGGATGGTAACGAACGCAATTCCTCTTCGGCCAGCGTCGTTGCCGATCCCGGCCCAAATAGCCCACGTTTACCCCGTTTCATATCCCCAAAGTACTTCTCCGTCAACCTCACCGCCTCCTCATGCGCAACCCCCGCAAAAGCCACCACCATCCGCTCCGGCTTATAAAACGTCTCTCGATACCTCTGCACCACACCGCGATTAATATCCCCTAGCCGCTCGCGCGGACACAACAACGGATTCCCCAACGTATTATTCCGATAAGCAGCAATATTCACCAGCTCCGGCAGGATCATCTCCGGCTTCGCCCAGAGCTCCGTGATCTCATAATCCGCCACCTCCAGCTGCTGCTGCACCTCCTCCTCCGTAATCAGGGGGTCGCGGATCGTCTCCGCCAGCAGCGCCAGCGTCGTCGGCACGGCCGAGTTGAAGCTGGCGGACTGGTACATGAGCGACTCGCGCGCGGACGCGCACTGGATGTTCCCGCCCAGGCGCTCGAGCGCCTCGACCATCTGGTCAGCCGTCCGCTGCGAGGTCGATTTGAAGGCTAGTCTGTCGATGATGTGGCTGACGCCGCGAAGGCTCTCGTTCTCGTAGCGCGAGCCTGCATCGACATATACGCCTACACCGGCGAAGGGGCCCGGTAAGGACTCGGTGGCTACACGTAGGCCATTGGAGAGTTCTGTTACTTGATCGAGTTCAGAGGGGTCCTATAATGATGGAGTTTTTCATTAGCCATTTTTTGTTCCCAGCCCTGTTGTAGTTGTTGTTCTTGTTTTCCCGATCCCGGTACCCACGGCAACTTAATGGGAAAAGAACAAACCAACCTTAGCTTGGGTTTCAATTTGAGATGAAAGTGCCCTTGAAAGTGAGCGTGGGGTGCGTGTGAGGCGCTTAGCCGGGGTAACGGCTCTAGTTGTTAAACGACGCATGATAGTCTCTATTCCGTTGTTGGAAGCCGGCGCTATACAGAGTCGTTGTGCTCAAAGCTGGCAAGCGGACATTTCGTTCAGCAAAGGAAAAAAAGTTGATTCCTGAGAACGGGAAGAGAGGGTCTCACCGCTTTCGGCAGAATCATGATGAGTCAGCAGTTTCATTAACTAACTAGTTATTTATGGAACAGATCCTACACTTTTTCCAGTATAGTATACTCAGAGTGCCAACCTTCAACCTCCATCAGCTAGTAGGATGGAATAGGAAAAAGGGGACTCTGTAGGGAGATACCGAGTAGATGAGATTGGGATTTGATTTATCCAAAGAGTAATCATTGAATATAAAATCATTGAATATAAAATCATAGGATTCAAAAGACTTATCATCCTCAACAATCAGTAATCGATTGCGGCAATAGTGTAATATTCCAGAAGGAGAACGTTAACTATACTATTATAGTAACTAAGCAAGTTGTATTTCTATCTATAGGTTGGTGCAAGGAGAACGCCCAACCCCGTCCAAAAACCGCATCTCAACGTCAAGACATAATTAGAGCAGTAAAAAAGTAAAAAATCTACACACACACACACACACACACACACACACACATAAAACTCCCTCAATTCTCCACCGCCCACCTCCGATACCACTCCAAACACTCCGCATTAGCCACGCTCGCCCCAGTCTTGATATTCAATCCACACAGAATCTGTTTCACCGCATTCTCGACTTTCTTGCCGTTGGTCGTCACGGGGATCTCCGGGCACGCGTCTACAATCGCAGGCACATGGCGCGCGCTGAGTTCCTTGCGGATAGTGGCCTGGATCCGGCTGGCGAGGTCGGGGGGCATGAGTAGTTGTGTTTTGTTGTTGTTGGTGTTGTCGTCGTCGGTGGCGAGGATGTCCTGTACGCTATCGCTGTTGGATATCGATACCGTTGACGAAGATGCTGAGACTGATGCGGAGACTGATGCTGATGTAGAAGCGGAAGTCGTGGTAGTAGTAGTAGTAGTAGTGGTGGTGGTGGTGGTGGTGGTGACGGGAGAAATGGACCTGGCCAGCTTCACAAACAACACAACCGTCTCATCATTCTCAATCCCATTCCGTCTCCGGCCAATACACAGCGAATCCTCAACCTCATTCGCAAAATGCTTTAGGATAATATTGTAGATCTCCGCGCTGCCGAACCTCACTCCAGCCGGCTTGAGCACCCCATCGCTACGACCCAGCATCTCCATCCCGCCCGTCTTGCTGTTGACTTTCACAAAGTCGCCATGGTGCCATGTTGACGGGCCGAAGAGGTCGAAGTAGCTCTTACGATACTTCTCTTCGCCTACGGGTCCTGGCGGCCAAAACATAACTGGCTGGGCTGGGAAAGGTACCGTACACACGAGGTCGCCCGCGGCGTCGGTGGCGCTGATGTCCTTGCCGGCGTAGTCGAAGACAGAAACGGCCATGCCCAGGCCGCGGCATTGGATTTCCCCGCGGTAGACGGGGAGGATGGGGCAGGATGCGCCAAAGAGCGAGATGATGTCTGTGCCGCCTGTGATAGAGCCGAGCATGATGTCTGGGTGGATGGAGGAATATACGTAGTCGAAAGTTGACGGGGCGAGTGGGGAGCCGGTGCTAAAGATGGCTTTCAGGGTTCGCAGCTGGACGGGTCTGTGGAGGTGTTTTGTTGGATTTAGGACGGACTGTTCGAGGATGGAGAGGTACTTTGCAGATGTGCCGAAGTGGGTGATGTGCAGTTCGTCGATGAGGCGGGGCATGGCCATATCGCCTTTCCCATCCTCTGTGTCCAGGGGCCGGAATGGGGAGCCGTCATAAACAACTATACTTGCGCCACTGGCCAGAGCAGAGACAAGCCAGTGCCACATCATCCAGGTTGTGGTGGTGAAGTAGAACAACCGATCGCCGGGACCGATGTCGCCATGGAGCGCATGTTCCTTCTTGTGCTGTATGAGCGTGCCGAGAGCACCATGGACAATTGGCTTGGGGGCGCCAGTTGTACCCGATGAATAAAGGATATAGACCGGGTGGTCAGGTGGGAGAGGTTCGAACCGCAAGGGTGCAGACGAATCTTTCAACGACGACGAAGTATTAAGAAAGTCAGCAAAAGTGATGGATCGGCCATTTGGCGATTTCACTGATTCCACATCGAACTCATAGGCTTGCACAGCATCGAAGACCACGACGTAGCGCAACGAGGCAAGGCTTGCCGTCAGCTCGACGACCTTGGCGTGTGTTGGGTGGACTTTCCCGTTGTAAGGGGATGCATTGTCCACGAAGAGAATGACGGGCTCAATCTGCTGCAGCCGTTCCAGCACGGCATGCACACCGGTATCGGTCGAAACAGCACTCCACAGGGCACCTATAGAGGTAGCAGCCAGCATGGCCACGACGGTGTTTGCATGATTGCCCACGAAACCGGCGACACGGTCCCCCTTGACGACGCCGGCTTCACGCAGCGATAGGGCACAGCGCCGGACGCGCTCTCGAAGATCCTTCCATGAGATGTGTTCCCGGGTGGATTCGGTGGCGGCAATGACGGCGACGGAGTTTTCGTCTGGATTGCTTGCGGGGAAGAGGAGGTTTTCGGCGAAATTGAGGAGACTTCCTTGGAAGAAGACTGGTTTGGGGAATAGAGGGGTGTCCTTATCTAGAACCTAAAGAGATGGCGGGGGTCTGTTAATCCATTGTAATCCATTGTAAAAGTAAAATCCGGAATTGCGCTGCTTGGCGGGGCAGGGGGAGGAGGGGGGGAATGGGGGGATGCGACGAGGGAACGAGGGGAATATTTAGTTATCCTGCCAATTGAAGGGATAACATGAAGATATTGTTAATATGGCTATGGTACACACCTTATCGTATGTTTTCTGCGCCTTGACACCGGTAAAGTGCCACACTTCCTCCCAGAAGGTTGCTGGCTCAGAAACACTCCACTGCCAGAGATCGTGATAGTTGGTGAGTTGTAGGCCGTATTTCTGGCTCACGAGGGTCATGAACTTGTGAATTCTAGTATTTTCGGGGGACGAGGGATGCCATAGTTGTTTGGCTAATGTGGCATCGCCATTGCTCGAGGTATTGTCCGTAGACGGCATTTGGATTTATATTTAGTTTTATACGCTTGCTGAATGGGCGTGAATTGAGAACTAGATAGAGATTGCAGCCTTTTTTTCAGTATATACGTATATATGTTTTTTTAGCCGATTCGGCAGAGCAAGCAATGATGGTAGTAGAGGGATAGAGATCTATTTCATGGAAAAGATCCCGCCATTATATAATATTTGTTCTTGTTCCTCTCCTCCGGTTGATATCAGACGCTCAGACGGGCGGCGCAAACCCGGCGCAAACCCAGCACGCAAAAACCAGCCCCAAGCTAAATAAATACCCTGACGCCTACGCCTAACTTACCGCTTCCTAGACCGCCGGTTCCTTTCTTTTCTCACCCGAGAAATCTCGTTCTCGTCCCGCCTCGGAGCTGTTGGGCGACCTGGCACCATCCCCGGCTGCCGTGGCAAGCAGGGAAATTCGCCGAATCGCCGTATCCCTGCTTATTTAGCCAGGGCATTCTCGTAACTAGCTCTGTATACTGGGTCACCGCAGATATCCATGCCATTGGGGGGGGGGGGGGGTGTGGGAAGTGGATTCTTTTGTAGGCTCGAATGATTTATTATTTCTACGGGGGAGAAATAGACGTGGCTGGGACAGCTGGGAAGGGTTTGCCAACAGTTACGCAGCTGGAACTCGCTACTAATTTGTATATAAACTTCCGTATAACTAACTATATGAACTCCCTGCTTGTTGAGGAAGGGTGGAATAAGGAGCCCAACAAAATTGATAGTTACACTTATCATCCGCAGGTACAGGAATCCGTCCCAAGAAGATGGATTAAATACTCGTACTCAAATGGCCTTGTGTGGAAGCGGTCGTGGGGGGAGTCAGATACCAGTTGCGCATCTAACCGAAAGAAACGCAACAATGTCTCCTTAGCACGAAAGGTTTCGGCTCAAGGAGAACTTGTCACCACCATCCACTAGAGTAGTTAGGGCTTGCAACGCCTATCAATATATATATAGCTGGAAAAAAAGCTGGTAACCATGCTGCCTGCGTGTTAGCAAAGAGGTGCTTCTCTCTGAGACAAGCCAACAGTGATTTGCAAGATAGAGTGGGCTGTCTGTCTCTCACAGGCAGATAGTATTTATGAAGCATGTTATGCGGAAAACTCCTTCTTATACAAATGTGCTATCTCCTCAGATCAATGGGAGGATGGAGCAGCCAACCAGTCTAACCGGTTTAGTCGAGCCATGACGCTGCTTTTGCCAGGTCCAGCTTTCAGCAATTTTTGGCCCGAACTAAAAAAAAAAAAGTCGGACTCGAGACAAACAAAAACGCTTCCAATATTGCTTCAAACCAGACATCTCAACTACCATACGATAACCTGCATACCTCCTACCTACCTAATCTCTGATCTAACATTTGTCTGCTCCCTTTAGCTCTTCTGCTTCTTCTTTCTTATTTGATCTATCTTTTGTAATATATATAATATATCCATATATACAACATCCACAATGGTTAAGCTACAAGAAGTCGAGGACGAGCACTTCACTCACAAGCCCACCCAGCATCCCAAGAGTGGTGCCCTCCTCGAGAGCGACGATGATGATGATGACTTCACAGATACCGGTATGTCCCTATCGTGCATTGGTGATCGTGTGGAATTTCCCTAAACTATACATACCTACCCATCTGTGGACTGATGTGGTCTTGATTTTGATATATCATATTGATCAAGTTGTCCATCGATCCCATCATCTCTCTCCCTTCCCAAACTAAACAACATTCCCAAATATTTTTTTATATGCAATGTATCTAATCTATACACCTATTCCCAAACAAAAAATCCAGACTCCGAATTCTCCACCGAATCCTACGACGCCCTGCCCGAGGACGAATCATTGTATGAAAGAATCGCGGCCCTAAAGGACATCATCCCCCCACAATCCCGACACAGAATCTCCAGCTCCATCTCCTCGCTCACCTCCTTCGCCAAATCCACCATCTCCTTCGGCGGGAAGACGCTCTGGGTTCTTAGCACGAGTGCCTTCCTGCTCGGTGTTCCCTGGGCCCTGGCCCTGGCCGAGGAACAGCAGTATGTACAGATGGAGAGGGAGCAGGGGATGATTAAGGGGGCTAATGAGGTATGGTTTGGTTTTTTATTTTGTTTAGCTTCGATGACGTAGAAAGGGGGAAAGGCCTTTCTTTTTCCGGTGGCGGGTTTGTATGAGTTGCACTTTTATACTGACTGGCTGTTTCTTGTTTTTGTAGATGTTGACGCCCGGTGCCGCCAGCGCTCTTACCAACCCTGATGGGAAGACGGAGGGCCAACCATCTCTGTAGAAACTATAATGCAATGACCAGGAAAAGAGAGGGGTGGGGGAGTGAGGAAGTTGTCGAAGCGGGTTGAAAGAAACAGGCCGGCAAGGGTTTGTTAAGTTGAAAATTAGGTGGAATATTTTCGTTGACGTACTACGAGCGAAACGGCTTTCTCCCTAGCACTGATATACCACCAGGACGACGGAAATGCAAAAATGCGAGGGAAAAAAGAAAAGGGGCAAGGGAAACCATACATCCTTTTTTCACCCCTTGGATTGAGAGGGGAGAGGAGGGCGGAGGAAAGGTTGATGTCAACTTGCGGGATCTCCTTCTTTTCCGCCAATTCCAACCACATAAGATATCCACAGCACTTGCGAACTGTACGTGATGGCCTATCGTGCTAGCCCCGCTCGACGATTTCCATATCGACGACGGGATATCATGGGAAAGAGAAATAACGACCCGTGGCCTGGCAACCAATCCAACGAGCCAGCTACTCAAGGAGAAACATAGTGCAAAAACGCGGTACAAGACTGCGGCGTCATCGTCATGTTCCCGTTAAGATCGCTCAAATCGATTCAGCTGTTTTTGTTTCCACTCGCTCTTTTCCGTTACAATCGGTTTGTCAGGACCAAAGTCAGGGTTGATATGCGTTTTTTGCTCACAACCTACATACAACCAGTTACTGGTTGTGCGTGCTCCTCCACCAGCTCGACAAACAATTTTCTCCTCTCTTTCTTCCGCTTTGATCCATTGACCAAATCCCCATCCACCCCTTCTTCCTTATCCTACATCAAAATCCCATACAGTTTGCAACAATCTAAAACCGGTTTGCCCGATTCCTCCCCACCCCCTCCTCTCTTTACCTGTACCCTTGGATCGCTTAAATCTCCTTTCTACTTCTTCCCCTGTGTTACTCTTGTGTTCTTTTCTTTTCTTTCCCTTTTTCATGTCCATCTCATATTTTCCATGTTATTTCTTCGAATTCTTTTTGTTTTTTCCGTGTCAAATTTCAAAACCCATGTAGTTTTACAATGATAAATAAGTATCAGAATGAATTTTCCCCTCCTTTCTTTCTCTTTGCCCTGTTAGAAGAAGATAAATGTTTATATATGAGCATAGCATGCTCTATTGATTTGAGGCTAGTTGATAAATCGTCATAGGTGTCACATCTTGTCTCGCCAACAAAAAAAAAAAAAAAAAAAAAAAAAAAAAAAAAAAAAAAAAAAAAAAAAAAAGATGGAAAAAAAAGGAAAAAAAAGGGAAAAAAAGGAAAAAAAAGGAAAAGAGGAGAATGGAAAAATGGAAAAATGGAAATGGAATTGAGGCGCCAACCCAACCTAAACAAGCAAAACTAGTTTCAAAAAGGCAATTCACAGGTCCGCCGGGCCGTTTACACAGTCAATTCAATATAGTAAGTAAGGGCATTTTGATGCTCATTTTAAACCATTACACATTTCGATTGTACGCGGTATGCATAGAGGCATGTTTACTAAGATAGGTTTGCCTCTGAGTATTTGACTGGGTTGATTGGTTGATTAGTTGATTGGTTGATTAGTTGATTGATTGAGTGGAATGAAATGAAGTGCTTCCAACATTGCACAAAATGGTTCATCTGAGAGAAGGAGACCGAATCCTCTAAAGCTGGATTCTGTTGACTTTAGATTGACTGGCTCATGTTTTAACTTGGTTTGCGTAGAGGCTCCACAGGTACGTTGATGAAAAAATACGTGGAAAATCAAGCACGAAACAGATATTCACCATCGAGATTCCTAAATTAGGTAGTGGCCCATATGTCAGAATTTTTCTTTTCTTTTCTTTCCTTTGGTTTCTTTTTTTCTTTTTTTTTTCTTTTTTTTTTTCTTTTTTTTTTTTTTTGTGACATCAACTGTAATTTCTAAAATGAAGAAGAAAAACGAACCTTCGCCTCTCTCGCTGCCTTCAAATTTGTATTGAAATCCCTCCACAGACGGTTAATTTCCCCACCTTCTTCCATATCATCCACGACCTGGTTGGCATACTTTGAGCGTCGTTTTTGGCTCCAGTGCTCGCGTTCTAGGACCTTAGTGTCGGAAAATATACCCTTGCGTCGCAGGTAGTCTATGACCCATTCGTTGAGATCGTAGCGCCAATGGATGAGCGCGTGGGCCATCTGGGCTTTGGTTTTGCAGTGCCTGGAAGGGGGGGGGGGGGCGAGGATTAGTTAAGAAGAGTAAAGGGGGGGGGGAAATATAGTATGATTTATTCCGCTATTCTCTACCTTCCCAAGTAAAAATGCGCGTTTGCATCTGGGATCTTGTTGCCTTCGCGATCAATATTCCCACGTTCGCGATCACCGCTCTCATCGTCGTTTTGCTCATCACTGTCGTTCTCGTCATCATCGTCATCATCATCATCAGATATAGGTTCCAGTGTCTCAAAGAGGTAGGGCTTTCCATCAAATTTGATATCAAACGAAGCGGGGTGATTCGTCTTATTGCAAGCGTCGCATGAGTGGCCCATCGAAATGGGATATAGCGAGATATCGATGCGTGGTCTAGCTTCAAGAGCCTTTCTAAAGTCTCTGTTCCAGGCTGAAGAGATAAGTTGTGACCCCGCTAGACCCATTACCTCGTCATTTACTTTGCTGAACGCGACGCGATAGACAACATCGTCACGGGGAAAGGCAGGGTTTAGTTTGTTATGCACCATCCACTCAACGACGTCCTTGAAATGGTCTCTTAAACGCTTGTATCGATGTCTTGTAAATTCGAAGGGGATGTCATTGAGTTCATCTGGAGCACCTAATGTTCCATCCTCGTCTTGGTCGACGAAATCATCTTCATATTTGTCAAGGTCCTCTGGTAGATGTGGTTCGATGTCACTGTCCTCATCTAGATTAATCCATGCATCCTCCTCTTCCTCCTCATCCCCCTCATCTTCCGATGACGATGAATTTTCATTTTGTTCTGCGTTGGATTCTTCTCCCGATGACTTCATAGATCCGACTTCGCGATTTCCCCCTCTTCGACGTTTTAGGGCCTCCAGCTGGGTTTGCCGCTTTAGCCTAGCTTTATCCGCTATTCTCCCTCGAGTTCTTGTCTTCGTCGTGGCTGTGGTTCAATTTTAGCAATGTTAATCTTTCAAATAATGTAAAAGAAATACCAATGTCATACCCGAATCGCGAAGGTCTTCTAGATCCTCTTCTAGATCTAGTTTATCTCGCTCAGCACGGTTACGCGGAGTCTCATCTTTTGAAGCTTTAGATTGCAAATTTAGCCTCCTTCGTTTTGCAGGAGATAAGTAGATAATATCTTCAGACTCTTCCCCATCATCTTCATCTTCATCAAGATCTTCGACAACCAATCGCTTCAGTTGCCTACGGCTCGAAGAAGGCGCGCGAATGGATTCTTCATCTGATGATATGTCCTCTCGTTCGCTTGATAGGAAAAGTTTCGAAATCGGCTCTTTCTTTCGCTTAATCGGACTGCTCGAACTAGGAGAACTGAAGCCGTTTTTATATCGCATGGTTGCGACTCTGTCACTCCCAGGACTTCGCTCACCACCCCCGGGAGAGGAAGTTGCCAAAGGAGTGAAAGTTAAGCGGGTTTGTCTTTTGACATTGCGTTTTCTAGCTGGCTGTGCTGACGGAGGCATGATGAGAAAGCTTTCTGGACTGAGGTGAAGGTCATAAGCGTTTGTTTTGCTATGCCCTCACTTTGGAGGGCTGGGCGCATCCAAAAATGACGGAAAGGTGCCTAAAGATCGTTGTTCACAGCTGGTGGGTTCATACGCAAGAGCACGCGGCTGCTCCTAGTAAAGACCTCCAGTAATATAATATGATGGCGGCAACAAAATTAACGCGCGGTCGCGCCTGCGCTGTCACGTGGAAATGAACGCGTATAACTATTCATTACTAACTACCGCATTGGGAAGGTCTGACGTCAACTTAATTAGGCTGCTGTCCACACTTTAAATGCTCATGGGGCACTTGTTCAAGCGTCTAGTCGCCCGAATGTATGATGGCAGAGCTTCATGTATCCAGGCCCTGATGCAGGAATAAGGGCATCCCTAGATGCTTCAATTGACGGGAGCTTCCCTGCTCTTGCAAATCCCCTCACTGTGCCATCTAACCAGAAAAATGAAGAGCCAGCCACATTATCACGTTTCGGTCTCTTGATACAACTGCGTGAGCTGAAATCGGGACAATCGGGCAACCCTTGACTTCATGTTGATATCTCCCTCATTTCGGACTTCTTGATATGATGATGTAAGTTCTATTCACCTTAGTTAAACCAAGTTTTCGACAGAATATCCACCAATGATCTTCCATTGCTAGGTTATTGGCTCACTGAACAATTGAGCACTTCAGCGCTATTCTGTCTAGGAATTACCCCAGGCTGTTTGGTGATAATTTAGATTCGGTGACGTTGCAGCCACCGTGTCAACTGGCGGAGTGAGGAATTGAGGTCCTCCAGTCCCCAACCATGGAAGAACCTGATTTATGGTGGCCACTCCAATGCGACAATGGTCTGGTTTACACATATCGACCCGCTATTGCGGCTACCTAACCATGACGTCAACAGTTGAGTGCTTTTTTAGGGCCGCCGTTCCCTCCTCTATATCTAAGCGCATTAGCAGCTTGTGTCCTTTGCGCACTTTTAAATTTATATTCTATTCTATTTTGAATATTCTTTTGCTTGTTTGGCTCCAATTCGACTATTTCTACTCGAATATCAATAATTGTGCAAACTTCGAACTTACCAAGCTACCACCCGAGATACCCTGATATTTTGATACCCCTGAAGGGAAAAAGCCCAACACAGTACTTGCTAGTCGCCTTCCTTGCGCTGGCATTTCCTTATCAATCGAGAGCCTTGTCTGAGCCCACCGCCTTAGTAGTTCACCCCCTTTGGTTATACAAGCTATATCTTCGAGTCCCCATCACCAATACTACGACTCCTTGTCCATCGCTAGCGTTAGCATGGATCGCGGCACAGTCAATGTTCCTTCGGATTCAAAGGTGAAGGAAGCGGTATGTATTGCAATCGCCGGTCTGTCACAAACATCTCTTCTAACGCTCGGCGAAATGTAGGATATCAATCGCAAACTTCAGCTCTACGGCATTTACTCTGGTTTGTAGCATCCTTATGCTCTCAGTGCCAGGTGCCATTAAACATTCATCGCTAATTGCAATACCGGGTCCTAGCATTCAAAAATGGGAAGGTTCCATCGGTATGTTCGTATGGCCAAAAGTCATGGGCGTCTTCTGCTAAAACATCTCTAGAACAAACAAATCGATATCGCCCTGAACAGCCTCTTAGCGTCAGGTGCCCTGTCTTCGCCTCCTGATAATCTTTCGTCCGATGGCCACGTACTCATCAAAGACCTTCGTGATGTGATCGAGAACGCCAAAATGCTTATCCTTGTCAAAAATGAAGGCAATTTGATACAAGAGCTCATCTGGGACTTGGAGCATATTGGAGAGCGCACCACGATGCAGACACCAGAGGTTACAGTTGACAGAGATGCTGCGAAACAGGATCGTACGCGAGCTGCTGAAGGGCTTCAAACGCTCGCTACCTTGCTGATAACTAATGGCCAGTTCCGGAAGCTTCGTACGTATCCCCCACGGGCGTGCTAAACTGAATCGCCCCCATGCTAACAATTCGGCTCCTAGTTCGCGATGCGACAATCCTAATGCGCGATATGGCTAGCGATGCGGCTCAGAAGGCTGCAGGGAAGATCAGGCCTTCAGAAGAAGAGATGGCAGGAATAGACGAGCCTGCGGATGAAAATGTTTGGCATGATAAACCTGACCTTTCGAGCGCCAAAGTTAAGTCACAGGTTAAATCACAGGTGGGACAAAAAAAGGAAAAGGTAAGATTGCAGTGATTCGTGTTACTATCCATTCCGTTACTCATATCTCTCTAGGCGAGCAAAAGCGCCCGAGACGCAACGGGAACTGCAGATCAAGCAGCTCGTCCAAGCGGCCCTGAGGGTGGCGTTGAAGCCACATCCGGTGCAATCACAGGGGCTCAGGCAGTCGGAGAACAAGTATCTGAGAATGTCCCAGAGGAAACCAAGACCCGATCCCGTGAACTTACCGAGAGGACAAAGGAGTTTCTCCGTGAGAAGATGCCCAAGGAGCGACGCGATCAAACAATTTGGCGCCTAAAAAGGATGATTGTGGAAATTCAGGGCCATTCTGACTGTGAGCGATACACAGAATTGGCGACAATGCTAGAACACTGCTAAATGCATTTTTTACTCTAGACCAACAAGCAATTGAAACGCTTCTTTCGCTTGCCGAAACTTACAGTGGCCATGGTAGAGGCATCTCTCAGCAGGGTGCTTCATCTACAAAAGGTGTGTGAGCGGTTCGCCGCCATTCGAATGTAACCCTACTAATTGTGCGGCTTTAGGACTGGTAGAGGAAAATAAAGATGTGATGAAACGACTGCAGCTTATCCTCGAACGCTTCGCGAATAGTTCTTCAATGGACAATCTGCTCGATTACGTCAAGGATTTCTATCATGCCGCTGATGAGGATCCTCGACTAAGAGACTGGTTTAAATCGGTGAATTCTTTTATCAGGTAAGCCTTGAACTTCCAGAAGTCTTACATCACGGTTAATGTCTAATCACTGGGTACTTCAGGAAATGTCTTCGGGAGCAAGGATATGTTTTGGAGGATTCGGCAAATGAAGAATGGAATAGCCTTTACGATGAAGGCCAATTCCTCCTCCGCGACAAGTACCGTGAGAATATAGATTCCATAGTGGATGAGATAAAATTTCTTGGGGACCAATTTGACCAAGATCCCCTGAACAAAGAGTTTGGCAACTCATTGCAAAAACTTTTTCACGATCTCGGCTACGACGCCTCTGGAAAGATAGTATTTAAGGAGCATCTTATGAAGGATGTTACCAGCATCATCTTGCCTTCAATCTTCGAGAAAATACGTTATGTCCCCCTACCCCGTATTGAAGTATCTGACCCAATGGCTGATGTGGTGAGTAACTTTTATCGGACACGAGTTGAATCTCAAGTACTAATATAATTATGAAGGTGGTCGAAAACCTTGTCCTTGAGAGCGACAATTTGCTGCCCAATGTCGTCGAACTTAGTAGTGACAATTACTGGCGCTGGGGTCGCAAGAGAATCGGAAGCAAGCATACAAACAAGGTTAGTGATGTTTTGAGCATTCCGTATCTGTTGGTAGCGCAGTTCATTAAACATACTAACTCCCCTTTAAGGTCATGGTAGCAGCGACTGGGATACAAACCGATTGGAGAGATGTCAGTTATTACATCAAGAAGAAAACTGGGTTCCCTAGTCTCACTGATACCGGAGTTATGGACATAATGATGGGTGGTGAAGGATTCAACTTCAAGATTTCCGGATCCACCAGTGACGTAGCCGACAGCCTATTCAAGCCAGAAAAGATTTCCGTCCATGTTAACAACCTACAAATTAAGCTCAAGAAGTCGAATCATAAGATTCTTTTCACGCTCTTTAAGCCTCTACTCTATGTTGCGATGCGCCCTGCCGTGGAAAAGGTTCTAGAAAAACAAATTCGTGACACCTTTGTACGCGGTGACAAGTTCGCATATGCTGTGCATAATGAAGCGCAGCATGCTTGGAAGGCTGCTCGCAGCGACCCGCAGCAAAACCACACTATTTACTCGTATTACGTTGATGCATTTCGCAAGCAAGTGATGGACATGCGAAAGAAAGCAGAGGAGAAGAAAGACACTGCGAAGAAACGAGATACCAAAGTTAATCTCGCAGTCACGGAGCCTAGTGCTCTTTTCCAGAATATCAAGCTGCCAGGTGGCATATCTTCCAAGGCTACAGTATATCAGGAGCTTGCTGCCAAAGGCGACAGATGGGAATCGCCTGTATTTAGCATTGGCGATGCTACCCAGTCTACGAGCCTGCCCAAGTTAGCCCCTATTACACGCAAAACTCGCTCTCGGACTACGGCCAGGGACTCGGGAATTGGCTCGATTGAGGAACCCATCAGCAAGACCGACCAGACCATGGGAAAACGTGGAATTGGAGGCACTCAACTGCCTAGCGGCGCTCACGTTGTCCCCGAAGCCAATATCCAAGTCTGATGGTGTTAGAATAGGAGTGATGGGATAGTTTCAACTCTTTATTCAACACCCTATTCCAGCTCGTGCTGTTTTTTTTTTCGGTTCTTTTGGAAGTATGCAAAATCACCTTGTCTTATTATGATAATGATACCGAATTCTTGTTTTCTCTCGTCCATATTCTTATTCCATGGAAAGGTGGATAATAATTTCCAGAGTCAATGAAGCTCAAATGCAATCACCGGATAATAATATCTCTTCGAGTGGACACCCATAAGAGGATGGTTGGATGGATATCTTGTTGAGCGAATTGATGTGATGGTTTGCCTGAGAGCAAGATGCCCCTGTGTGTGTTTTTGTCTGTTTGCTGATGTTTTCGGGTAATGATATCTTTTAATAATAAATTGCCTAATAGTCTTGTAGTTAATCAAATGCTGTGTACTTCATAGTTATTTACATATAATGAAATATCAGACATGGTTATTGCCCCTCCGGAGCTTTGCGTTGGGGCAGTCTTGGCATGCCCAAGCTTCCTGCCGAGGATCAACAAATTTGTCTTTTTCGTATCCAACAAACATTCCAGCTTTATTTTTGTTGCGCAACATAATTAATAGACAACCAGTGGCCGTTTCCGTTGCCCGTCCTAATCAAATGTTTCTCAGATAACGGCTATAGGTATTATCTTCTCAATTGAGCGGACAAAGAACTTTAGCAACGCCATCCGACTAAATCAAGCCAGGCAACGCAGCCCAAAGCCAACATTCAGAAACCTGGAACACCCACTACAAAACGAATAAACAAACGGAGGAGGAGAACAGACCTATATAGCATTTAGTCGAAGCAGGCGGTAGAAACAGATTATCCAAAACAAAAATGGCGGGATCCAAACCCCCCAATGGCAAGAATCTCGTCAGCAAACCACCCTCCACGGCGGCACAAACCTACCTCATCTGCTACAACACCCTCTCCTTCACCCTCTGGGCCACCATAACCATACGACTGATATTCCTCCTCGCCCGCCTCGTTCCCACTGGCCATGTCGCGCACATCTTCGATGACCTATTCCCGCTCCTTCTCTTCACGCAATCCCTCGCCTTGCTGGAAATCTTACACGCGGTCGTAAGGCTCGTGCGTGCATCCCCTATCACGACGGCGATGCAGGTTGGCAGCCGTATTCTAGTCGTCTGGTTTGTTATGTTCTTTTTCTCGGTGGATAGGATTGGGAAGGAAAAGGGGGTTGTAGGCGCTACGAGTACGGAGCCTGGGTGGAAACTGGCCGATTGGATGGTTGTTGGCTGCTTGAGCGCTTGGGGGATTACGGAGTGTATTCGATATGGATATTTTGTGGTGCAGGTTTTGGGTGTTGCAATGCCGCGATGGTTGCTTTGGTTGAGGTATGTTCTCTCTTTTTTTGTTACTTTTTTTTCTTCTCCACTCCGCTTGGGTCGGTGGGTTGGTTGATGGTTTTTGTTTTGTGATTGCGGCTGGTGATCGTGGTCGGCGCTTGTCATCTGGATTTTGCTTATTCATTGCCTGACCGGAGACTAACTTGATGACCCTGTCAGATATAATACTTTCTTCGTCCTCTATCCAATTGGTATTACGAGTGAGTGTACATTGATTTACAAGGCCATTACGCCGGCGTGGGATATTCAACCCCTGGTTGCGTGGTTTTTTAGTTTGATACTGGTTATCTACGTGCCTGGTAAGTTTCTCCCCTCTAATCGATTTCCCCTCTTCTTTATTCGATTTTGTTTTCTTTCAACATTACATGTTATTTTGCTTGTGTTGGGATCGTGATCGCTAACACTTGTCTTCATGATAGGCTCATTCATTCTGTATACGCATATGATGTCTCAAAGGAGAAAGGTATTTAAAGCCTCCAAGAAGGCTGACTGATTAATAGCAAGACTGAATAGATGGCGGAATTGGCGTAAAACGGGTTGGAATATGTATAGCAATGCGATTTACCTGGAGTTGATCGGAGACTTATGTCGTTTTGGCTGTATTATTAGAAGCTTTCTTGAAAAGCGGGTATGTTTGACACTGTTCATTACTCCATTCGTAAATATTTAAATATCCTTCATGATATCATTAATCGCCTTAACCGCAAACGCCTTGCGCTCTGCCTCAGGCAATTCCGCAGCCATATCTATTGGCGGGTTAGTTGGCGTGTCCACCAAGAAGGCAATGTGACAAGCCGCATTCCCTCTTTCAATTTACCAAATGGACAGGATGCAATCATAAATATGCTCACCTTTAATAGCCTGCATTCTCAACATTAATCCATCCATCCTTTCAACCTGAAGTTCATCCTCCTCGTCTTCATTTTTTGGCCCTGGTTCGCCGGTACCAAGCTCATCCCCCCCTTTTTCAATCGCCAGTCGAAGATCAAACATTTCGCGCTCGAGCTCACTAGCTTCCTTGTCGAAGCCAGTTTCTCCATCAGAGTCGAGAAGGAAGTCTGTTGATAGATCCCCTTGGCTACATGAGGTCCACTCGTTCGTCCGCAGGACTTCCCTTATCCGTGGCATGCCCTGGAGTTCTGCAGGAATTTCGGAATTTTAGCAAGTTAATAACCCAGAGATAAAAGCAGAAGACCGGAAATTAATGGGGAAGAGAAATATAGACGAGATATAATATATAGTAGACCGTCAAAGAGAAACAATACAAACCTCCAAAATTATTCCTTTCATCCCCATTTCCCTCATCCTGAGGATCCCACGCTACAACCTCCAATTCGAAATGTCCCATCTCAGATAATTCGTCTTCCCACCACCTAGTACTAAACTCCAAAATCTGTTCCACTTCATCATCACCGCTGTCCTCTAGTCCTCCCAAACCATTTCTCTTCCCCTTCACATTCTCCGCTTTCTTCTCCCCTTCATCCTTCCCCACTAATATAACCAACCCCGGAACCTCGCCCAACCCACCGCGCTCCTCCTCAATTCGATTCCTAACCTCCGCAACCGTACTCACAAGTTCCTTTATGCCTTGCGCAATCCCCATTCTATGTTCCCTGTCCCCTGACATGTCCGGGTCATCATCACTGGGAAATGAGACCGATGGCGCTATGGTCGGCCTCTCTATGCAGACGACAATGGCACCAATGACATCTCGCACTTCCCGAGCTTCATCGGAAAGGAATTCTGATCCCCAGGCGGCGAGGTTATTGTGTAGGGGTAGCTGAGAACCCGCGTCTATACATCCAGTTTCGTTTGGTTGGACTTGCGTTAATGAAGGTGCGGATGCACTATTATTATAAAGGAAAGGAAGCTCGTCGACCCATATCGGTATATCCGCCGTGTAATATTTGGTCTCTATTCGTAGTGGCGAATGTGTGGTGTATCCAGCAAATGTAGAGCTTACGACGACGTCGTCTTCTGCACTACTCGGTGTGAAGGGTTCTAATCAGAGCCAAGGGCGAAGAAGGAAGTTATTAGGCGTTCAGGGCACGTAGACACAAGGATATATATCACATTCTCATAGCTCACCTGCTTTTCCATCTGACTGCGCGTCGTTTGTAGCTTGAGGCGCATTTGTGACCGGGACTCCAGTTAGGCTGTGAAGAAATGGAGGAACAACGTTGTGGGAGTGCGGAGCTGGGGTTAGGATTAAGAGACGGCGTGGGTTTGAGATCCGTGGAGCCGCTTTTGTATTCTTCAAGGACTTCTCCTTCTGTGATCCTGGGGAGGACATCGTGAGGTTCAGCGTGAGGGCATAGGGTTATGAGGTTATGGCGGGGAAGAGTCAGGATTGCGGGGGAGCGGGATGGCAGGAGGAATGTGGTGATATCATATACTTATTCCCTCGAGGCGCATGGGATTTAGCCGTCAATATATTAATGAATAGAGAAATCGTCTAGATTGCGACGTACTTATTGTAGATAGATGAGTGGTGGATTCCTCAAATCGGTCAGCTTGAAGGCCTATTGAGAAATGTCTGGCCCAGCTTAATTTCGGAGATCCCGCATCAGACCAACAACTATGCTTCCCACATGCGCCTAAGATGGTTTGCTTTTCCAGCACAGCCAAACTCAGGGGCCTGACATCTACATTTACTATAATCTGGGATGGCATATGGAGACTTTTTTCATTCTAACTAGCAGTTATTTAGGGAATATGAAATCCGCATTTCAACCACTAATGAACAAACCCATGACTGTTTCAACAGAAAATGGTATCTATATTGCTCCAATTTGCTAATTTCGTCCCTTTTCTTATCCATATTTTCGGACCAGTCCATGTAAACGTATAGCTGAAATAACTTCAGAAGAATGGCACCTGTATTCCGTGGAGACGGCCTGATACGAGAAGACGCCCAATCGTTCAAATTTTCATTCATCCGCGAAAAAAGAATAACTCCAATTATTCACTACTAGAAAAACAATGTCATTTTAACCCCTCCGTTGACCCCGAGCTCTGTTGACAGTGGCTCTGCCTCTCGCCAGACCAACACCTCTGCCGCGTTGTCCTCTCGACCGGAACATGGGTGCGTTTCTAAACGACGAGATATATTAGTGACTTTTCCTAAATCGTACGGACATCTGAAAAGAGCGGCCAACGCATCAAAAATGGAAGAAGAGCAGCCCATCAAAGCAAACAAAACATGAGGTGGCCAAAACACACGGGGTTATATTGATACCATACCTCAGCATATCCGGTACAATGAAAAATCTCACATGGCTCCCCCGAATGTAGACCTGGTCAAGATGCGAAACACGACCATCGCGAGCCGTGACGGTAATATCTTTAAGTTGGACGTTCATGTTATCTTCGGCTGTTTGCGCGTAAGTCAACCCAAGTCAGCAAAAAATTTCGCATATAATGGCAGTCATGGGCCCTCGTTCATGGAACCTCGACAATCTTCATAGCTAGAACGATCACCAATTATGGAATCCGGATATAGTCCGCGCACCTTCAAGCAGCTTTCCTCTATAGACTTGCCCGGAAGTGATCTCTAATGTAACGACATGGCCCTACAGGTAGCAACGGAATCGTAAGTAAACAGGTATTTAAAATCGAAGTACTACATGCGACAAAGGAACAGGATATCATTTGCGCCTATCGATAGAAAAGTAGGGTATGCGCAAGGAAGGCGCGCAAATGGGAAGGACACTTACTTGCGCCTCATTGAGGAGCTTGATGGGGATTCCGATAGTACTCGTTAATTTACCCATCTCGAAACTGAAAATGCGCCAAAGCCGGGAAACTGAATATGTAATTGAAATTGAATAAAAAAACCAAATAACTCAGCGTATATCGTTAAATAAAAGTCCAGATAATGCCAGTTAGGGTCACGCGCAGGTCATGGCATCACTCGCGGATTGTCAGAAGAAGCGTGGTTGGAACAGGAAGACGTTGGTTCAAGTTAGTTAGTTACCGCTTTCGGCAATATTGCATCTGCCAGCAAAATTAAGCTTTGGAGCCGCATCTCTCCACTCAAGTTTCAGCTTCATCTTTCACATCAACATCAGCATGAATAACATCGTCATCATCAACAACAACAAGCAGACTTCCGTTCTGGCCCTGGGCAGACAGTCACTTAATATATTTAGTTAACAAGTCAATTATTTTCCTTTTTCCTTTTCAATTAAATCCTATGGTACCAATAAAATTATCTACCTCCGTTTATAATACATCTTAGCTTTTCCACCCCGCTGAAGCTGGAGCTACATATCCCTCCCCTCCAAATATAACTACACAAGAGAATTCCCCTTAATATAGAGGCTACCATGCGGCGTCCACTCAATCCAAACATTCCGGCTTTCAATCTTGCCATATCCACGCTGTTCCGAAATCCATCCCTCCTGGTCCCCAATTACACCATCCCAACCTTCCTTCAGCTCCCAGAAGAAAACCTCGGAGATCACCTTATTCCTTCCTCCTACTTCTCCACACCAAGCAGCAGTTCCAATCGACATCAGTTCCCGCCCAAAATTCGTGCCCTCGTAATCGACAAAGACAACACCCTCACCCCTCCAGAATCCCGCATAATCCCGCCCGCCTACCTGCAGAAGCTTAAGGACCTCCGCACCAATCCTTCCTCCCCCTTCAACATGCACAATAACCCGCACGGAATGCTAATCGTCTCAAACACTGCAGGCAGTGATCCAAATATTGCTCTTTATGAGGAAGAAGCAGATCACATCGAGTCGATCCTGTCCCATTTACAAATCCCCGTTTTCAGATCCGGCGTCCCTCTGAAGGCCGTTGGTTCTAGCGAAGCTTCAGAAGTTCCGCCAAAACATCATGCGCTAAAGAAACCGTTTTCATATCCTTCCGTTCTTGCCCACCTTCGTGCTCAGAATGCGATCACTTCTCCTGACGAGGTCGCGGTAGTGGGTGATCGCCTTGGCACAGACATAATTATGGCCGGACTCATGGGGTCGTGGAGCATTTGGACACAACTGGGGGTGACTGTCGGTGTAGAGGGGGATGATGAAGGGAGGGAGGGTATGGATTTTAGAGGCAAGTTGGCCAAATTGGAAGTGAGGTTAGAGCGGTACCTAAGGCGAAGGGGAGTTGCGCCAGCGGTGCCGAGAGGTTGGGAAAGTTGATCGCAGTGGACTCTAGAGGTACGGGTAGGTACGGATAAACCCTTTGAAAGGAACGGGAGCAACAACTTTTATCTTTTATTTTGGTTTATGGGAGGTCTATAAGACTTTTTCTTGGGAATGCCCACTCTCAATTCGTCCGTGGTATTAATTGACAGCCAAATTTGGGTGGATGTTTTTGGATAAGGTTCCACTGGCATTATTTATCTACACTGCTCTAGGTATGTCAGATTCTTAATTCCATCTTTATAACCCTGATAGAGCTAAAATTGTCCTCCATCATTACTAGACACGAAAAGTTGATATATCTATAAGTTTCCAGGATGTCTTGTCTACGCCATTGCTGGCACTGCCAGGAGACACCTATTTATCCATGCTCCGGATCTCTATCACTGGCATCGGAATACGCGAAGGCGTACTTGTTGTGACGATGAACTGGTATAGACCGGGGTCGAATCACTTTCCTCAGCGTGCATCGACGGAAAATTCTCTACCGTGAGAGACGATGTACTGTGCTGGTTTATGATGGCTGAATTTGTTGTTGGCAGCTTCAAAAATCACTGGGAAACGTAGACAACAAAATGCTAAGGATAGTTAATGCCTATATTCTAAAGTCAGCAGGATGGAGTCTGCTTGAATGGGGAGTGTAGAGTCGCTACGGGCTTCTTGTGCATGGCTCTGACACCTATTCCCGTTCTCATGCAGGGTGATCTTCTGTGTCTTGTATATATCGATCAGCTACCGCAGAATTGAGTGTGATTGAAGTCTTTTCAAACGAAGATCCTGGGGTCCTTTCCCTCTCTTTCCTGGCAATGGGAACACAACGTCCGAGCATAGCCGGATGAAGTAGTGTTGGTGATTACAAAAAGGCGAGAGTTTCCTCTTCTACTGGTACCCGGGGCTTACAATTATCTTCCCAAGGTGTGGCTTCTACGACTCCGCCCGTGTCAGGATAGCTCAGTTACATATGTTGGTGGTTTACGTACTCGATATCGTATTCGCCGTTTGCATCGAACAGACTTTGAATTTGAGATTTGGGGGCCTGGACTCGAATCGTACATGAAACTGCCAGCTAGGTGAGAATATGTGAGAAAAGATGGGGGCTATGCTCCCAGCTGGAATCGGGAAGCTCTCGGATTTCTCCTTGCAGGACTGTTCCCTTTGTGTCAAACGAGAATTTCAATATCTCTCATGCTCCCTACCATCCGTCTTTGGCTCCTCTTCCTTCCATTGGCGAGTTCCTATGGGGAAATACATGGGATTTGCCACGATTCTTATCTCCCCTTGTAACCTCCGGCGCGGCAGAATATATTGAGCGAGCTATGTTAGCCAAGGACCTTGAATTGATATCATCGATCTCTCAGCCTCTCAGGCAGCTAGCTACCCGAATCCCACCTCTCTTCATCCTCCACAGCCATAATACTGCCCAAGTACTATCAAATTATACAGATATATAAACAATCAGCACAACTCCTTTTTGGCTCTTCGCTTCAGAATATATATATACATTTTGATGGCCACCCTGCCTAGTTACATGTAATGGTTGACTGAGAGTCAGGAGATACACATTGATCCGATTTACACTGCTAGTTGGGCGATACAAAGCGCACCAGCTGCTCAAACCGTCGCGTCAGATAGGAGTTGTTTAGCATCTTGGCTAACCCTCGCCGCTGCCTCCAGGGACAAATGGTCGGAAGGCTCTACCAACAAGGCTACTTGTGCCGGTCCATGAAATAGGAGATAGAGGGTAATGAAACACACATCTTCCTCCGCTAGAAGCATGACCTTGTTTTTCGATCTCCCGAACAAGCACGGAAAAGCTGGGGTGGTTCATGGCTCATCATCTGTGACACTGTATGTACTGTACATGTATCGAACTTGCTAGCTAACAGAGTCATCCAAAACGAAACTCGGGTACTTGCTTTTGTTTCATCAGGTAAATTAAGTACATGTGTTTGTTAACCACGAGCGATCAAATCGGCTTATTGAGTATGTAACCCGAGAGCCATTTTTGCGTTCAGCAGAGGACCATTGGGTGATTTCAAAACAAGAATACATATAAAATCACACCATTCCACGAACAGACACTCTGCCGCGTCCTCTTTACCATCCATGGATATATGCCTTCCGTATTTTGAGGCGTCGTGATGGTCCTTAAGTCCCGTATTCTAACCACAAAGTGCCGTGATAGCAAGCAGGGATAGGGATAGGGAATCAAAAAATAGAAAACCCTTGACCTGAACGAGGCAAAGCTGCAAATCAAGTCGGTTGTTGGCTGCTGACGGGCGTTCAGTCGAGTCATGCGTGCAGATGTTGTAACGGCTAGGTGTTTTACGTGAGTTGACTTCCCGGTTAGAATATTAATTGATGATAAAAAATATCTTCGGATGTCTATGGGTGGATGCCATGCAGAGGGAAGCTGGGAACAAGCATGAAGAGATATGAGTGATTTATTTGAGTACAGTACCCAGCTACATTAACACGTTATAAAAGGAGCATTGAGCTTTTTATTTACTTTGTTTTAATTTATTTTATATTTCCCAAAAATAACTACCATCGAACGTTTGAGGAAGGGTACACTTTATTAACTCTATCTTCATCAAATGAAACCCTCCCGGCTTACAGACTACATCAATTCGTTCCCGAATACTCCGTATCCATCCTCCCCACGCATTGGCCTGCCTAACGAGCGGATGCAGAAGACCGGGGGAAGGATTATTATTTAAAACGAGAACAATGGGGCTAAACCCCTTTCACCGAAAGGTCGCTGAGATGCCCAGCCATCACGGCCATGACAGCCCTGCAGGATCGCATCGCCAATCCTACCCTATGTACGATTAGTGTCTTGGGATTCCTTCACGGCGGTCTGGATTTCGTGCTAGGCACCGCGACCTGGTCCAAATCGGATCATCACATGGCCCCGAATGTGCCGGAACTTGAAGGATGCCATGTCCCAACCCCAGGATCCTGGCGATTTGGTAGTTGGGTTGGTAGTCGGGGCGTCGGCACTGGCGCGGGCCCCCATTTATCCACTTTGGCGGTTGGGATAAAGGACCCATATAGGCACTAGCAGTAGCTTGGTAGCTGAAGCTGGCAAAACCCTGCTAACAGTACGGAGTATTCTGGAGGAAGTCAAGGAAGACAATCTAGCTCCAGTCAAGGCCCTTCCTCTTTCTCATCAGCAGCGATAACACCGCAGTGGAAAAGGGGCCCAGAGAGTGATCGACCGCTCTCTCGACCAGAACATGTCATATTTTCTGCTTTCTTTTTTCTTTCTTTCTTTCTTTCTTTTCTTTCTTTTTCTTTTTTTGCTTTTTTTTTAAATCGGATGGCGCTGACGAGGGCGATCTACTGCGCGACGTCAGTGGGGACTGACTGTACAGCGTATGTCGATTTCTTTCTTTCTTTTTTTTCAAATCGCAGGATCGGCAAGAAGATTCTGGAAGAAATAGTTACTCCCGCGACGGCTGAAAGCCGTTTCGGCAACACAAGTTACCCTTGTTTAGTATCCTCCGTCCAATGCTTGGGACTTACATCAGTCGAGGTATCTTCGACCACTGCACCGGTTTCTTAAGAGCAGAAATAGCTTAAGCACCGCTGGAAGAAAGGCTAACCCAAAAGGTCCAATAAATAAAATAAGAAAAAGATATATGGGAACTGGTGAACGATGGACTTTCTATGGCCATTGGTAAAGACAATTCTATGTGTAAATAGAAGTGTCTGGACGTACCTTTGTAGCAAACATGTAACATGTACGGAGTAAGCGTGTTCAACATACGAGTTATGAACGCTAGCTACCTAGTTGCCTACCTAAGTATCTATTGATTCCCTATTCTATGGTTGGAGCCTTTTTTTTATTTTTATTTTTATTTTTTTTATTTTTTATTTTTTAATTATTTTTTAACATAGATGCGAAATTACGTCTTGCAACTCAGCAAAGCCTGGAAATATCTATAGTTAAATAAATAAATACATCCAGGATCAATGGGGGGGCTGTGAAAAGCCGCCGCAAGCGCGTTAGTGTTGCGTGTGTTCTGATGCTTTGGACTTCGATCTAGTTACAGAACCTTAACCTGCAAGCCTTGCTATATGACATTTCCA
Organism: Blastomyces dermatitidis ER-3; assembly: GCF_000003525.1. Classification (NCBI taxonomy): domain Eukaryota; kingdom Fungi; phylum Ascomycota; class Eurotiomycetes; order Onygenales; family Ajellomycetaceae; genus Blastomyces; species Blastomyces dermatitidis. Next base: position 954,932 of record NW_025544779.1, on the reverse strand, counting down.
ATGGGATGGATTGTCTTCTTTTTGAATGAATGGTTAGGAAAGGGCTTTTAACACATGAGAGTTGAAGATGATAAGAATGGAGAAACATTTGAATCAGAAGTGGGTACAAACAATCATCAAGTGTGAAGTAACTATGAAGTGAGCTCTATATATAAGATGTATAGTTTGAGACAGCATCCCTCTTCAATCTGTGGTCTATTCCTTTGTTGACATAGGTTGAAATATCAATGTTATCTGAACTCTTAAACATTTGTCTCTATATATATATAAGTACATTACATGCATCTGCAAAATCTCAAAGATACCCCTGGCCTTGCTTTGCTTCCCTCTTTCCATCCATAAAACACCTCCATATATTCACAATTGAATGTAGGCACTCCTCCACTCCACTCATGTACAGCTAGTCACAACCTGTGCGCAAAATAACTCAAGGGGCAATTAACAACTGAAATGAGAAATAGTGGGTTCTTGAGATCAAAGAAAACAATGAGAAACCCATGTTATACTACATAGTACCTTGTAGACCCGCGATGCCATGTCTGACTCGGAGAATTTAGGCAAACCAAATTTTGGATATAGCGTCGTACAGTACCTGAACTCAACCGTCGCAGGTGGAGTAGCACATCGCAGGACAAACACAGCCAGACAGGCACTGCAGTGTAGCAGTCATGGGCAATTAATTGTCAACGGGCGAAGGAGGGTACAGCCACCTGTGGACAGCTCTACTTACTACCTACCTAGGTATAGATAGCTTGTATGGCACTGTGCATTGAGATTATTCGAGGGTGTGCTGAAACATACAGACAATATCATACCTCTATGTTGATACTAGTAGTAGAAGGAAATGCGGCCAGTGAGCTTGAGCAGTGTTAAAATAACTACTAGACAGAAAGCAGGCGGGAAATGAGAAACACATAAACATAATAATGATGATGAGAAGATTCTTCTATACATAAAAACGAACCTGATTATGGAATAACTCATTTTCCCCTCATTTTTTCTGTTTCTTTCAAAACTTCTCTTTTTCTTTCATCTTTCTTTTCCTTTTTATGCCTGCAGAACACACCTGGTTTTCTTTCATGGGGCTTGCATGTTGCATACCGCGAACCACGCACGGCGCTCTGCATACCGTATACTGCACTGCATATATGCAGGGTGTCGCCTGCAGCCTGCAGCCTGCAGCTGTAAACCGGAAGAATATTCCGCGAGTGGAAGTATATGGACAAAATTTATTTTGGATATAAGGTAGGTAGGTAATAATAAGATGAAATAGAAACTCCTGCGTAGAGCTGAGCGCGGGGTGGGGGGCTGGCGGGCTTCGGAGGAATAGAAATTCTCCGGATACAAACGTCACCTAGGGTACGTAATTGTGCATGTTGTGCCTACATACCTGGGTAAGTAACAGGGAAAACATGGCAAGGAGATTAACTACAGAGTGTGTATAATCTGAGATCAGAATCAGACTTTTCAAGGCCACATCCATACTACTGAATAAGCAAAAGAAGGTGGATTGATATAGCTGTATAAACGTTCTAATCTCTCTCTGTAGATCCCCTGTGATTGACGGTTTGGCGGCGGCAAGGGGCGTTAAGGTTCAGATGAGTTTAAAAGAACCTCCGAGTTTAAGATGGGAAGAAAATAAAGAGAAAGGGGAAAACTAGATAAGAAGAATAAATAGCTCATGAGATAACAAAAGAAATAGAAGCAGGAGAATGAATATCTGATTCTGATAGATAGATTGAAATAAATATTCAGTACATTAAAATAACTATAGCAATCTGAATTGAGCAGCAATGCTGTACAGTGGTCTGACTCTTAAGTTGAAGATATCAGTACTTTCTCTTTCTGATTTTCTTGTTCAATATGTATAGATATAAATATGAATATCAATATTCATATAAAGAAGAGAAGAAGATCAACATTCAATCACATCAATTAATTGACTATTCTCATTCTACATATAGCTTTTTCTGCTTTCATTTTGTCTTCTTCTTTCTCTCCCTTGTGCGCGGGCAAATACACATAAATAGATTATTTCTATTTGTGTATATTGTCGCAGTCCCTGTCGCCGTCGAGTCTGAGCCGGATATCAATATCAATATAAGAAATCATGGGGTATATTATGAAAAAAGCGAGGGAGGGGATGAGGGTTTGGATGTCATGCAACAGTGCAAATAGTTCGTCGGAACGGACATGTGCATGCGTGTTTTCTTGCAGTGGAGTGTCTTGCTTCGGAGAAAATAATAATAGCTTGTCAATAGTCTGTATAAGCCCAAGAGGAACCCTCCCCGGGGGGGGGGGGGGGTGGGTTTGCATTTGGTTTGTCGGGTATTTTTTTTTAATTGTTTTCTCATGCTGCTTGTCTCAGAACAGCTATGGTACGTACGCTCGCTGCCTTGGAATGTTACTCCATTGCCTTGGGGGGTTGAAGGTGAAGATGCGAACTATTTGCAATTCTGTAAATTATAACAGACGATGGTAACTAACTTACTCCACAACAAAAGCGAATGGTAAGGAAAAGAGAAGGAAATGGCTGGGGGAGCAGGAGAGTGCCGGCGCCTCGCTGCCTGGTTACATGGCATCAATATCTCTTGCTTTAAGAGTACCGTTTTTTATTTTTTATTTCCTTTTCCGGTGATGCTGTCATAGTAACTGTACATAGAGTTTGTGCCTTACAGAGTGGAGTATGGATTCCCAAGGTTTTGACTAGGCAAAGCGGGCGGGAAAAGGCTAGATATACTCCGCACTTGTAGGCGTGTGTAATGTACTGTACATGTGTACATGTGTACCCAGTCCTTGATGGGCCCCGCCCCTTTTTCTTTTCCCCTGGTCCTGTCAGACCGTCAGACCGTCAGACCTGCAGAATGCATTGGATCTTTTCGCTGTTTCTGTACGAAGTATACGTTATCCTCATGGTCCTACTTATTGAGTAGTGGATGGATCCATGCGAGTTAGTAACTTGAATCATGGGTAGTGCAGTGGGCAGGGAGAAAGAGGCAGAGGCAAAGGCAGAGAGGGGCATTACTTGAAGCCTGGAGGCGTAGTTTGATTTTGATTTTGTATTTTCGGATCACGGCTGACAGCTCTTGTGTGTCAGAAGTGTGTCAGATATGTAGTCCGGCTAGCTACAGATGGAAAAACAAAATAATAAATAAAATAAATAAAAATAAAGCAGAGTTGAATTCGATATAGAGAGCTTTGATGTTGATATCTTGAGGAACCTATCACCTTTTCTCTCCAAAGTGGCATGGTGTGGCATAGCATAGAGGGGGGAGAGAGGGAGGAATCGGACTTCGCCTCAAGCGTCAAAACCGCACCACTTGTTTCTTTTTTTAGGTGGGACGACATACATATATGTCCTGGGTATAGTCTGTATATATTCCGCATATCTAGTATATATATATCAGCATCTTCGTATGGAATGTAGAAAAGGGGGAATTGAAAATAACCTTATATATTGATTTATGGACAGTAAGTACCTCAGCTGAACAGTATTTGTTTGCCAGGAAAGCCGGGTACCTGGTATTTGCCCAACCATATCTGGGAAGCTTCGTTGTAGGATTGATTGGCCACCGCGATCTGGCTAGCCGCTTACAGCAAAACACGCTTTTCCAGTGTCTTTTTCTCTTGTCTTTTTCTTATTTTTTCTCCGGTTTCAAGGTTTGTGCCTTGGTGGGGAGCAAGGTTCCAGTCAAGGTTCCAGCCAGGCCCCAATCAGCAGCGGGTTCCGGCGCCAACACTAGACTGGGTTGAGACTAGCAGCCAGTCCTTGGTGCCTTGTACCTGGAGTCAGTCTAAGCCAGGCTCTGATTGGTGTGTGGTTGAAGTTGTGTGTCGTTGTTGACTTGTGGTGTCGTTGCGGTTGTCTGTTGGTGTGGTTGAAAGTTGTGTGGTGTGTGGTGTGTGTGTGTGTCTGGCTACCCTGGGCCAAACACCGCCGGGGGCTCTGCTATCCTCTCCCTCTCCTCCTCCCTCCCCTTTACTCCCCTCCTCCTCTCCTCCCCCCCCCCCAGCCTATACTGGTCGTCTTTTTCTTTCATTATTTATTTCCTTTTTGCCCCCATCGTCTGTCTGCTGGCCCCCATATCCCTGGATTCAAGTCCGTTCACTCCTTCACGGCTTCATCCAATAACGCTCCTTCAGCCTGGATTCCTTTTAGTTCTTCCTTCTGCTTCTTCTTCTGCCCGCCCTTTTTGCCTACTTCCTTTCGTTCACTACTAAGGATCTACACCGTATATACCTTACTTATATATATATATATTATATATATCAGGATATACAAACAGAGACCCGACTTGGCCCATGAGGCTGCTTCCCTTCAAAGCCCTTCCCGCCTCTACCACTACGCTGCCTTGGTTCAGCTTCTTCGACTACCATTCTTCCCATCGATCCTATCTCTCTCATCGACGACGTCTGGAATAATCTACCGTGAGAGAGACGGCCCATCGATCTCTTGACACCTGGTGGTTGGGTTAGTTTGGCCCTGGATAGAGCGAAATCTTTGTCCCCAAACCAAACTCTCCGCATCCTCCTGGTTATTTTCCCGTCCCTTTCTCTTCCTCCTTCATAGGAATCGGGAATACTTCTATTCATTCCTTTATTCATTCGTTTATATATCCATACACTCATTTGAAACGGGCGAGAAAAAAAAAATCATTTTGGATTCTTCTTTACTCCTCTTACTTTTTACATTCATCAGTCACTCCTTTACCCATCGTTATTATATCTTTTCGACCAGCTATATCCGCTCATTACTTACCTCTCCGCTTTCCATCCATTTCCTTTCTTCGAGCTTGACGCCTCGAGAAATACATTTCTACGAATTGACGACCCATTCGCATCTGTCGACCGGCTCGCGACAGCACTATTTCCATCCATTAGACCGCCTCGAATATTCTATCCACTCACTCCTATCACCACCACCACTACAAAACATCTCCATTGACAGTTATGTCTTCGACTACAGAGCCTGTGGCTACGTCGATCACGGCCAGGGCCACGACAATGCCCCACGACCCTACTAACAACATCAGCATCAATTCATCCACTGGTGTGACGCCAAACAATACCAATACCAACAACACTACCCCTACAATATCGACTCCCTCCCCATCTTCCACCAATGCTTCCGCAGTATCTGTATCTTCTGCAACGCAGAACCGCGCATCAATCCGCCGTCCGCCACGAAAAAGCACTTTGACACAACAGCAGAAGAACCAGAAACGCCAGCGCGCAACGCAGGATCAACTGGTCACGCTTGAAATGGAGTTTAATAAGAACCCCACCCCGACAGCAGCAGTGCGTGAGAGGATTGCGGAAGAGATCAATATGACTGAGCGGTCGGTTCAGATTTGGTTTCAAAATCGGTGGGTTTCCCTTGTTGATATAATATATATCCCTTTTTTTTTCTCTATTTCGAGAAAAAGATTTCTTCAGGATGGAAGAAACTAACTCAAAGTTGTAGACGCGCCAAAATCAAAATGATTGCCAAAAAGGGCATCGAAACGGGTGAAGACTGCGACGCCATTCCCGAATCGATGCGCCAATATCTTGCCCTTCATTTTGATCCGTCAAAAGCTCACGCCCGCAACCTGTTCCACAAAGGCCCCGGGTATGGTCCCAACGAGATGCATGAACCCACCTCTTCTGGAAAAATCGTGATCCACCACTTTGCATGTCGTTCCCTGAGAATTGGTAGCTGGCGTCGCGTTGGCCAAAATGCCATGGACTTGGTGATTTTCTATTCACCTGAAAAGTCTTGCATGACATACTATATAAATAACGACTCTGCTGGATATAAGATCGAATACCCATTCTCTTTTATCAAAAACATTGTCCTGGAATCTGGCGATCCAGGCCCGAGTGCCGATGGTACCGCGCCAAAGCCGGGAGGACTGGTCATCGAACTCAATCGCCCACCAAATTTCTATATGGATTCATCAAACTCGGGCGGATTTTACCAATGCAGGGATTTCACTGAGGATCAACAAGCTACCAAGTCAATGGTTCATTATCTCGGTGGCCACCCCAAAGTTCTCAGCGTCCAATTGGCTAAACTTGTGTCCCTAGAGTCATTCCAGAACCGTCTGATGCAGTATGATTTCAACGGATATGCTGTGTCAGCGCCCGTTTCTCCGCACATAGTTCACAGACCGGCTTCACAACCGAATCATCTGGCTAGACCGAATTCATCCATATATCAGGAGAACAGCAATCATTTCGGGATGAGTCTACATCCGGGGCGAGGCCATAAACGACAACGAAGCAGATCTGTCCCTATACCAGTTGATTTTGCTGCAATGGGCCACCACATGCCGTCGTTCCACAGCCAACAACACCATCCCCCAGCACAGCAGTTCCACCCAGACCCTAATATCTTCGCACCCATCCCGCAGGGTCGCATGCCACATATTCCGGCCGTTAGCAACGACCTACGGCTAGATAACCCGACCGGGTATGGCATGGATTTCCAGTCCTATCCTATGCCCGCGGTGACGACGACACACCCAACAGCAACAACAGGCACGACGTCCTCGGAATTTGCCAGCCCACCGTTTTTCGCTACAAGTGCACCGCCCAACCAGATGCCAACGCAGTCGCAACACCAACAGCAGCCACCCACAGCTCCCGCTCCCACAGTAGGCACCCCATACAGCCTTCCCTTCCTCTCCCCGTCTCCAATGGTTGATGCCCCAAATATGATGTCACAACAACAGCTGCCGCCGCCGCCACAGGAACAACAACAGCAACAGCAGCAGCACTCCCCATCACCACTATCACATGTCAGCCACGCCACTGCTGAATCAATGATCGCAGACCAATCCCCACCCTCTATGACGAAACTACAACTCCATCCCTCCTCTTCCGCTTCTGCGGATGATATATTCACCCTCTCCGTCGCTGACCACGACCAAGACCACGATGACCACATGGCAGGCATGTCTGGTCTAGGTGCAGTTGGTGTTGTTGATGAAGACGGCAGCGATGATGCCACGGGTATGCTACTGAGTGAGATGTACTCAAAGCAGAATCTCAACCAACACCATAATCATAGTCATAATAATCATAATATGTCAATGTCCATGCCGATGTCTATGGCCATGCCTATGTCTATGCCTCTGCATCAACATCATCACTCCCCACCGATGGAGATGGATGATGATAGTTTCGTGCTGGCGTTGCAGGGATTGAGTGGCGACCATGATCATCACCAGCAGCAACAGGAGCAGCATGCTCTTGGTCATGGTCACTCACCAGCAGGCGAGAGCGTCGCTGATTACCATGGCATGCTCCCGTTTGAGACTGTGGATCCCAGTTCGCTTGCTGCGACGGCTGCGGAGGCTTGAATTGTTGAGGACTTGGGGGAAGAGGCGTTTGGGAAATCTAAGTAACGGCCTATTTTCCCCCATATTTACCCTGCTTTCGAATTTGAAATCTCAAAATTCGCAGATTTTTATATGTTCTTATATATTTTGATTGATTGATTGTTATTGCTTCTTTCTTCTCGTTTCCTTTCCAAATTGCAAATTACATCTTTTCCATCTTAGGCTCAACTCGCTTTTGTCCTTTTGATTCTCCCTATTTATTATTCTTTTCCCCGTGGTTTTTGAGCCTGTTCTGTTTTCTCTTCTATTACGTTTTTCTTTTTTGTTTCTCACCATGCTGAGTGCTCCTTTTCTTCTCTTCCCTTCTATTATTATTATTCTTCTCCTCTTACTGCCTATTCCCCTTTCCACTCTCAAAGCTACAACTTGCACTGGATCAAAATAAAATCCAACGTCACTCCCCTCCTCTTAACTGACCCACATATCTACCGATCAACCAACCTACCGGCACTCACCAACGAAATAAGCAGCAAGTGCTGCTCTTTCTTTATTAGCCCCTCTTACTCATCTCTAAATTTTTACTTACAACAAATCTCAGTAATGTTTTTACTTTATTATTTATTATTTATTATTTATTCCCTATTTTCTTTGACAATTTCTACAATGATTTGCCGTTTTCCCCTTACTTCTATCATACTCCACTTATTTCAATTAACGGGGCGGGTTCCCTATTTTTGTTCTATTCTCTATTTTTATTTTTATTTTTTTGAGACAAACAACAATAACAATAAACAACAAATCATCCCATTCTTATTTTGATGCACTTTACTTTCTCGGTTTCTTATTGCGTTCATTGCTTCTTTTACTTCTGCTATCTCAACATTTCCTATTTGAAGACACTTCAATTATGTACTTATCTGCCAGTGATACGTACAAGTTTGGCCGGAACGACTCGATTCTTTCATTTGCTGTGTGAGAGTGAGCGCCCTTTTTCTTTTCCCCTTCGCTCTTTTTATGTTTTATGCTATGTCTCAATTTTATCTTACTTCGAAGCTTTTATTATTTTCCCCCTACCTTTCAGTCATCTTTCATCTCATCTTGTCCTTTTTTTATTCTTTTACTATTACTATTCTCATTGTTCCTCTGTTATACGTCTTTTGCCTATTTCATATGAGCCATGCAAGCAAGATCTTTGCTTCTTCTTCTTTACAACTGAAATATATAGCTGGGATTGGAGATAAGGGGTTAAATGGCAATCAGATTGAGTACTATCAGATTTTTTTCACTTACTTCTTTGTATATAATTTATTCTTGGGATTTTGAGAATGAAATGAAAACTTGTTTTATTTCTCCCATTATTTTTACCATGTTCTTATTACTTACCTAGTGAAGGGCCTCTTCTACCAACCTTGAAACCATCTTTCTCCAGCCTCATTCTCTGCTTACTCCCAGCTCCTATTTCGATATGGCAGCCCGGTTGTTGCCCAGGCCCTTGACAATTTCTTACATCGCCCGCAACATGCCCCTTCTCTCCGCGGGACCCCCAGAAACTTTCTCTTAACTAGGCTGCTGGGCTGCTAGGCTACATTATGTAGTGCTGTGTAGCCCGCCGGTCGAACCCGGGCGGGCGGCAATGTGCATAAGCGACTAAGCTTTTCGTTCCCGTTGGAAAACCTCCCGTTCGTAACAGGCAAGTAAATCATTAGGGAGGAAGGCAGGGAGGGGTGGATGAACATGGTTGATTGCTTTTGGAAATATCTATGGAAATGGAGGGAAAGTAGCCGTGGTTGTATGGGAAGGGTTGAAGTGAAATACTTTTTTCCCCTCTCGAAGTTGCAGTTCACGGGTCCGCAGCGGGTGTTGGGGTAACTAGTAGTTAACTTAGTTGTTGTAATCGTTTACTGTGTAAGTTGCCACTAGGCTTGCCGAATCCACAACTGAGGATCTAACCACAGTGGCAACATCATCGGGCTGCGTAACTGTGCTGGCTGCTGACAGTATGCAGCTATTGGTACATGTAAATGTACAGCGTACACATGAGAACATTACAATTCACTCTACGGAGATTGCTTTATTAGTGTCTGCTCTTGCTCTTAATTTTTAGGGCAATTTTTGCTTGGCTGGGCTGGCAATGGGTGCTACACCTCATGCGGTAGCTAGCAGATGGAGAACACACATATATACACAATTCAAAATCAATATTCAAGATCAATGAGATTTCAATGAAGCAAACTAGAATTCTCTCTGAGATCAACACACTATGTAGACAAGAGCCTGTTAGACATTGCATAGAATGTTCATATGAAACATACATCTCTCACAAATTCAACCATGCTTCCCCCCGCTGCACTGCATATCTCCAAATGTAACCTAGATGGATGGAACCTCATATATATATGTTTCCATCTCACTCCCACTCCTTCTCTGAGTCGATGCTTCCATGGTTCCACCTGCTTTGAAACATCGTCATCCCCATTACAGTACTAGGCCAAAAGGACTGACTGAGAGTTATGGGAAACAAAATAAAAAGGTTCGACCATGAAATTGAATTTTCAGAATATTAAAAGGAACTAGAACTTTTGCTTTATACACGGTATAATCGCCGTAAATTTCAATTCATCCCAGTGTCAAACGCAGATTTGACATGGTATATATTCGGAAGGAGGAACTCCTTTCCGTCGCGCAATTCCCACGTCACCAGAAGAATTCCCATTACCCAATGGGCTCAGTAGGTATACACAAACTCCGGATGCTTATCTCCCAACTCATTCAACTGTGCCTGCAACCCCACACCCAGCACATCTCCCAGAACCTCATCGGGTTTCTCTAGTTTCCTCCGATTCAACCTCCTCAACCACCCTACCTGCACCCCACACAACACAATGGTAATCACAAGCAGCGCTAGGTTAAACTTCGCCGCGAACAGGTAATATGGCGCATCCTTGCGCGGGTAGATCCACGTACTAACAATCCCGCCCGAGTTCGTACTGACAAAGACCATCGCAATGGCCGTTGCGCGCCGCACATGGCCCGCAGTGTTATTTGTCACCCAGCTTATTAAGCTAGGCGCGGTGGAGTAGACGCCCGTGATGAGCAGGAAGATGGAGGCGTACCTGCTGGCGGTCAAGCGGACTTTGAGCGCCATTCCTGCGCCTACTAGGGCGATGATGCTGGTGCTGACTGCCGCGGCCCCGCGCTGCTTGTACCTGTCTGCGAAGTACGCGGCGATCATGGTTGCGACGAAGGCGCAGGCGAAGGGCGGGACGGTGAGCAGCTGTGTGCGTGTCGGGCTATATCCGAGCGCTTGGACGATGGATGGTGTAAAGTAGGAGAGGCCGAAAAGGTTAGCGCCGCTGCAGAAGAGGATGGCGCACATGATAAGAATGTGTGGGTCTTTGAAGGCGGAGAGGACGCGGTTCAAGGTTACGGTTTCGTTGTCTGGGAGGTTGGTGTCGAGGGCTAGGCGGCGGGTGCAGTGTTCGACTTCTTCAGGGTTGAAGAGGGAGACTTCGCTGGGGTTGTTGGGTAGGATGAAGAAAGATAGTATACCGAAGAGTACGGTGAAAAGACCTTCGAGGAGGAAGATCCATTGCCAGCCGCGGAGGTTACCGACGCCTTCCATGTTTTGGATGGCGGCGGCGAGGAGGCCGGAGAAAGCGCCGCTAAGGGCTGCAGCGGAGAAGAATAGACCGACCCGCACCTGCAGCTCATGACGGCGGTAGAAGGAGGATAGGTAGAGGACAATCCCAGGGAATAGACCTCCTTCGAGGAGTCCGAGGAAAAAACGAGCGGCAATGAGGCCAGGGTAGTTATTGACCTGCGACTGGAGAGTGGTGACGATGCCCCATGAGAGACAGAGGGCTGGGAGTAAGATACGGGGCCCGATCTTTTTGATGAGGAGGTTTGATGGCAGCTCAGCTGCGATATATGGGACGTAGGTCACCGTGATAGCTGTTCTTGTGTTAGAAGCTATTTCACTTTTTCTTTTCGTTATTTTAGATGAAGACCTTCTCTCACCTGTTTGATATTGCAAGTCCGTGATACCGAGATCTTTCTGCAGGCCAGCCTACATGCGAAATTTCTCCGTCAGACACATTTTCCATTATTCAGCTGGATATGCCTCGACTCATACCACACGAGCATTGCCAATATTAGCTCTGTCAAGGAAAGCAAGCAAATACAGCATCCCCATCATTGGCACCAGCAGAAAGTCAAGTTTAAGCAGCAGCTTTCGATCCAGCTTCGTCTGCTCTTCTGGCAACATCTCGGATGGATAAGGGGAGGTGTTGTCCGAGTCCAAGACGATGATGGCCTTATTCTCTAGATCGACTCTTTTGGAGGAAGCCATCTTTACCTTACTCCTTGCTTAAGAGCTAGATTTCTAAGTAGCTCGATAGCTTTCTGGGGCGGGAGGGAAATAAGGAATTATTGGATAGCCTGCACCATGCGGTGTTGCACGATAGAGACGGATTGTCACGGAGCGAACGAACGACTATTCAGGGAGCATGGTGAGGTAAAGCTTGTTACTAGCAATCCGTATGATATCTTGCTACCGCGAGTGAAAGGCAACAAACAACACTTCATAAGAAAAGAATTAATGTGACTCAACCACCCAAGGAACTCATCCACTCAATGAACTAACGTGATCAACCACCCAACGCCCGCTTACACCCAACGCCCGCCATTTCACTATCACTATGATGAAATATTTTCAACAATATCTCAACAACATAATTAGATTTTTGTAAGAAATCCCGCTCCTCGCGGATCCTTTACCCCTATTCCTATCTCTCACATAATCAATAGGGTTAGCAGCCCTTGGCTACACACAACTAGACTGGCCGCCGGGACCATGAATTTCATGTTTGGTCCCATTTGGTCTGGTCCCATACATTTCTTGGTGTGAATCCCGCTGGGACTAGTCATTAAAAAAACATGCAAAGTAACTATATATGAGATCTTAAAATGAAATCATGACTTGAAAAAAATAAGAAAGTGATCTCATTTGATCTCATTTAGTCTCATTCTTAGTATAAAGTTACTATTTTTAAACATTTTAAGGTTTTTTTTAGACTATTTTTAATTTTTTAAAAAGTAACACTTTTTAATAATATTTAAATAAGATTTAAAGTTATTTAAAGCAATAAAAATAATTTAAATTGAGAAGTGAAAATCATAATCTTATTTGAAAAATGTAATAAGAGTAGATAGTAAGTCTTACTAAGATAGTATAAAACTACTATTTAATATTAAAACTATATAATAAGTAGACTAGACTAACTGTGTGACTATATCTGAGATTAGAATTAAACTTTATAGTTATTATATTATCTAAAAGTATTACTTCTAATCATGATTTATATTTATTACATTGATTTTAAATCATATTATTTTAAATATTAAAGATCTCAGATTCACTTTTCAAATAAAAATCTAGTCTTAGATAAAGAATATATTTGAATTCTTAGTTACATTTTCATTCTGATCTTATTATTAAGAATAATATTAAATAAAACTATAAAATTATTTCTCACTTATATAATATTATAATATAGTACTCATTTATTGAAAATTCAATAGAGAGTATTATTAAATATTATTACTTTTCTAAATATAGATTATAATTTATATAATTTTAATTATGAAAAAAATATAAAATATAAAAAAAATAAAAAATAAAAAATAAAATAAAAACAAGAAAAAATCACAATAAAAAAAGAAAAAAAAAGAAAAAGAAAAAAAAAGAAAAGAAAAAGAAAAAAATAAAAAATATACACTTAAAAAGTATAATCAGAGTGAACTCTGCTATCACTTGAATAATATTAAGAGTAGAATACTGAAATTGATAATTCTTCTCATCAATTTCATGAATAAGATATGTAAAAATAATCTTGAGAAATATAAGATTTTTTAACTTCTGATAAAAATAGATCTCACAGAGAGACTCTATTTTCATAATATCAAAGACTAAGTATTATTAAAAAGTATTACTTTTATACAATATACATACACTTAATATATAACTAGACTGACTGTGTGACTGTGTCTGAGATCAGAATCAGATTTTTTAATAGTTTTATTATCAATTTAACTGATCTCATTACACAGTTTTAACATTAGATAGTAGTCTCATACTGTCTCAGTGAGACTTACTGTCTACTCTTATCACATTTTTCAAATGAGATCATGATTTTCACTTCTCAATTTAAATTATTTTTATTGCTTTAAATGACTTTAAATCTTATTTAAGTGTTATCAAAAAGCATTACTTTTTAAAAAATTAAAAATAGTCTAAAAAAAACCTTAAAATGTCTAAAAATAGTAACTTTATACTAAGAATGAGACTAAATGAGATTAAATGAGATTACTTTCTTATTTTTTTCAAGTCATGATTTCATTTTAAGATCTGATATATAGTCACTTTACATGTTTTTTTAATAGCCAGTCTCAGCAGAATTCATATCAAGAAATGTATGAGATCAGATCAAATGAGATTAAATATAAAATTCATAATCTCAGTAGTCAGTTTATATATAACTGAGAGTTATAGCTTTCTTACATTATATAGCTCTTTCTGAGATACTGCTATTAGTTTGTAATTCACACAGTCTCTCAGTTCAGCATGTGCTGTATGTATACAGCTCTATGTACTGAGACTGTATTGATTATTATAGTCTGATATGATACTCACTTTTCACAGACTATATTTTATTTAAGAGAGAAGAAAAAGATATAACTGTTATTTTATTAAGAGAGAAATGAATAATTAGTATTATTAAATATAATTTAATTCATCTATATTTAAAATTTGATTAATTTATACTCTTTAATTTGAGAATTTCTAAGAGTGTTTTAATAGTTTTTATATTATTTTGAACTTAGTGATGAGTTGAAGAAGAAGAGAAAAAAGAGAAGAAAGAAATGAGAATAACTTATCTTTATAATATAAAAATAGAGAATCACTGTAATTATTCTCTTTAGTAATAAAGATCTGTTTTCTGCATATATCTCTAATATTAGACTGACCGTGTGACCGTGTTTAAGATCAGAACTAGATTTTTTAATAGTCTTATTATTAATTTAACTAATCTCATTACACAGTTTTATCATTAGATAGTAGTTTCATACTGTCTCAGTAAGACTTACTGTCTACTCTTATCACATTTTTCAAATAAGATCATGATTTTCACTTCTCAATTTAAATTATTTTTATTGCTTTAAATGACTTTAAATCTCATTTGAGTGTTATCAAAAAGTGTTACTTTTTAAAAAATTAAAAATAGTCTAAAAAAAACCTTAAAATGTCTAAAAATAGTAACTTTATGTCAAGAATGAGACTAAATGAGATTAAATGAAATCACTTTCTCATTTTTTTCAAGTCATGATTTCATTTAAGATCTGATATATAGTCACTTTACATGTTTTTTTGATAGTCAGTCTCAGCGGGATTCACGCCAAGAAATGTATGAGATTAGATTAAATAAGATTAAACATGAAATTCATGATTCTGACGGCCAGTCTATCTGATATAGATTATATAATAAATGCATATAAAGAATACTAATAGTGTATACATTAAATGAAGATAATATTACTATGTAATACTGTAGTCATTTCTATACATTTTTAAAAGCTGTTAATAGTTTCTTTATCTCTTTATATTTAATAAGTTAATAATATATTTCAATGCACTTCTTCTTTTATTATTATTATTATTATTATCATCATCATTATTATCATCACTATTATCATTATTATTATCACTATTATTATTATTATTATATTATTATCTGTCTTTATCTCTTTCTTAATACTTAATAAAATTAATTATATTATCTCTCTTTAAATATTCTGCAGTTCTGTGAATCATCAAGATGTGTGAGTACTGTCACAGATTAAAGAGAGAGAAGAAGAAGATATTTAAGTACAGAGAGACAGATTGTAAGACATGTTATAATATCTTAAAAAGACTTTATAAGAAAGTAGAATAATAATAATTTTAAGTAACACTTCTGATAGATTTAGACTGAACTAAGTATAGAAATAATACAGAAAATACTGTCTGTGAGAGATTGAAAAAGAAGATAGTGAAGAGTCTTATACAGTAGTAATAAGATTAGAAGAAGTTCTGAGAATAATTTAAGATTAAGATGAAGAGAGAGAGAGAGAAGAAGAGTATTACTATAAATAAATAATAGTAGAAGAAGATTGAGAGAGTGTTGAAGTAAGAGATAAAGAAGTCAAAACTGATAAGTTTTTTATTTATTAAAAGATAACAATTTTTAATAATACTTCTGTTCTCTAATTGATTAACAGAAGCTAATAGAGAAGAAGAGAATTAAAATCTTATTCAGATCTTAAATACACTTTATAATTCAGAATATTAAGAAGACAGCTCTACTCTCTGAGTATGTTAATCTACTTATCACTGAGATGAAACTTAAGATAGTAAATCAGAAAATGTAGAATTTTAAGATACAAATTAATCTGACTGAGAAAAAGCAGTAAAAACTCTTCTCTGAAAAGATAGTAAAGAGAGATTCTAAGATAATTATCATCTCAGATGAGAAGAAGAAGAAGAAGAATAAGAATAAGAAGTAAATTATAGAAAATAATAAGAAGAATAAGAAAGAGCAGAAAGATAATAAGTAGAAAAAGTTTTTTTCTTTTTATATTAGTTAGTTATAAGTTTATAATTATTAATAATTGAAATTAATTTTGAGTTTTTAAAAATTATTATACAAGTTGTAATCAAGTCAGAAATAATATATATATATATATATATTTAACTATCATGATTCACAAATCACTATAATATATAAGTATCAACATTTTTTCAATATTAATATTTATAATATTAATATATTTTTAATAATATTATCTGATAATATAATTTGATAACACTCTCTTTTATAATATTAATATATTTCAAGAAATATGATAGAGATTAATTAAGATTGTTTATTTACTTTTATACATTGATAATATTTAATCTGAGTTAGTACTAAAATTATAACTAAGTTAAGAAATAAGATTATTTTCTCTTATATTAATTCTTCTTACACATATCAGTGATCAGTTATTGAAAATAAATTATTATCTTTTTTAAATTATTATTATATCTTCTGAATTTACTTCTTTTACTTCTTTTACTTCTATTGAAGATTTATAAACTCTTTAAGAAATCACTGTGAATTACAAAATCTATATTATTTATAATTTAATACAGAATACTCTCTTTCAATTATAATAAATAATTACTTTATTCTTTATATCTGATTTCAGATTATAAAATTTATGAAAAACTTAATACAAACACTGAGATAAACTATGAAATAATTATTAATAGATTGTATTATAAATTACTGAAGAGTTATCTCTCTACTATAATTACTATAACTTTATTCAGAAATATTTATTATAAACTGATTATAACTCTGAAGAAATTTCTTAACATCTGAAGTTATCAGAATACAGATAATAAAAGAAAAATAATTAGAAAATTACTATTAAACTGATAAGTTACTCTATCAGATAATAATTTTTGATAATACTAACTTTCTAATTTGAAGAAAATTATATGAAAATAATTATATATTAGTACTCTGATTTCATAACTCTTATCTAATAACTTCTATGAATAATTATTTTATATATATATATCTCTGAATCTTTCTCTTTAATTAATTAAAAACTCTGAATTTCAAACACTTCTTTAAATACTTAATTTAAATCTTTATATTTTATATCAATTCTGTCTTCAGTTCAATCTTGAGACATACTACAAAGTTAATATATAATATCTAGAATCAGAGTTGATGTAAGAATAAATACTCGCAGGCGATTATTCAGATATTTGCAGCTTGGCATGATATGTACTGTTAACTACTAGAAGTATTTATAATAGAAAGATAAAATGTAGAGATTAAATATATAATAGTATTCAAGCTGAGTTGTGAATAGTATTCATGAACTTCAGTCTATATAGTTGTATGTAGTCAAGAGCTGCTAGCTCTATTAATTATATAAGAGATAGAAATAGAGATAAAGAATCTGTAAGAAGTGAGATTTATTACATATCTCTTTCTTTCTAAGACTTTGTTCATGAAGTCTTTCACTGAGTGACTTCATAGAATCAGCTCAGCACTGCAGTAATACTCACTAAAAACTCTTCATATCTATAAAAAATCTCAGTGAGGAAAAATCTCTTATTACTATTGTGGTTCGGAAGAACGTACGACTGTCAGATAATAACGCGGCCGCTTCCGAACTACTAGTGTACGCGGCCACTTCTGAACTACTAGTGTATGTGTATGAGTGTAAAGGGGCCATAGCGGCCGCTAATTAAATTAGTGTATAATATTACAATATATAAGAAGCCAGTGTATGCCTGTAATCATACACTGACTTAAGTAACCTTTGAATCACATCTGATAGCATGTCTAAAAACTGGTGAGAAGTACAGACTTCTTCAGAGCATGATAATTCTGTCTACAAAGCAATTCATAGTTATTATATCAGTGTGGTTCTAGAATATCTCAAAAGATAGTGTACAAAGAGCAGTGAGTAGAAAAGCATTTAATTGATACTGCTTCACTTGTTGAGAGAAAACTCCACACTCAGATAAATATCATATATATGAATAAATGAGATGTGAGAAAAGAGATGAGAGCAGTGAATCAGATTTAAAGAAGATCACTCTTCACTTAAAGAAATAAAAGAAGAGAGTGATTATTACTGAAGTCATATAATAATAACAGAAATCATATAATAATATAGTAATATAATAATATAGCAATAGAATGATATACTGATATAATAACACAGTAATATAATAATAGACATTATACAATCAATGAGAAATCACTGAAATAAATATCTTTTCTAGTTAATATAAACAACACTCTTCTCTGCTATCTGAACTGAAAGATATATAGAACCTCTCAGAGAATTTACTCAAAGCAGTAAGAAAAGCAGCTGAAACTGCTGAACTGAAATTGAAGCTCTGTATATATACAAGAATTCTAAATAAGATCAAGGCCTTGCATACACAGTGACAGACTGAGACAGAAGTTAAATAACAATTGATATTCACTGTAAATCAGACATTCACTATGAAGAGCTTCACTGATGCAATCATCATCATCAATAAGAATAGAGAAAACCAGATCTTAGATCTGTAGTAGAAGATTGAATATTTACACAGACAGATAACTACACTAAATCTGAAGATCTTATCATAATTATTCACAATCTCTTCAGAAGCATACACATTATCAGAGACTGCTGTGCAGGATGAGAATCTGAGCATGAGATACATTAAGTCAGAAGATCTGTCAGAGTTATTAAGCTTTAATAATGACTGAAAAAATGATGCTGCAATCAGCTGACTAAGTCAGATATGATCATATTATCAGATTGAATATGAACTCACAGACAGACAGTTAACAGAATTTTAACAAGTCTTAAAATCTGCTGCATTTCTACATGAAAAAGTAAAGTCATTATAAATGACTGATGAAAAGATGAATCTCACAGACTCAGAGCAATATTCATTCTCATAAATATGAAATAAGTTTTTCAAATGAATCTTACACAACTTTGAGAAAGTGAATGTATAAGATAAGTATTATAAATACTTCACTGAGTGTAGATAAGTAAGTGATCTTATATTATACTTTACACACTTCAGTTTATACTATCTCATATTGAATGAAGAGCTTTTAACATCTTTCTATTTACAGATCTTCATTCATGATCTTATACCTGAGTTGAGAGTGAAATGAAAATGCTTAACCTTATAATCAGATACAGTGAAAGAAGCATATAACATTCTCATTGTATGAGAATAAGTGAGTCAATTATAATAGAAAATACTGCAATTGAGTATGTTTCAGTGAAGAATAGATAATCAGACTTCTATAACACAAGTCACACATCTGAATATGATGAATCTAGATCTGAATGTCATTGCTAAAGCACTGAATTCTCTGAAAAAGGGATTTTCTGAGTGAAAATCTTGATATCACAAGTATCAAGCTTGCTTCAACTGTGAATATCAAAATCATGATATAAAAGATTACACTCAGTGTATGCAGTCAAGAGAAACAAGAAAGTCAAAAAACTAGCAGAATCAGTGAGCTCAGAGACACTCACTGATATTCTATAAAAAGTTTTCAAAGTGAAAGAGATGTCTGTATTAGATAACTCTCTGAATTCTATAAACACAAAGAGAAAGCAGGCTTCTGACTGAGATGTGAGTGAGAAAGTGAACACTCATCTCAATATCTTGAGACCTGAAATGTTAATGTATAAGAGATACTTGAATAAGAATTGAGAGATGGCTGTAAAAGTATTAGCAGACACAGAAGCTTTAATGCAATATATTAATAATTATATAATCTGAAAATTGAAAGAGATCTGTCAAGTGAAGAATTCTTGATGTATAAGATTATCTGATAACTGATATTTAATATCACCTATAAAAGTAAGAGTTCTCTTGTACTTCAGAGAATAATCTTGCTATATTTAAGTGCAAGAGCTGTAGAATGTGAAATATAATCTTATTCTTAAACTCAATTGATTTCAAAGGTTCAATCTGCAGATTCAATGACATACATGTTATATGTAATTGACTGATAGAAAGAAAATGATTCATACAATTCTATTAACTGATATGAGAAGAACATTTCACATCTCTGATATAGAAGGATTAAATCTGCTTACACACTAATAAGTAAAGAGAATGATTTGTAAGACCTCATCTGAAAGCATTCTGTATATCATACAGAATCTGAAAGCAGAGAAAACCAAGATAAAAGATATGTAGAAGAACAAGCATATGAAGAAGCTTCTGAAGAAGCATGAGAAGGTCTTTCAAACAGATCTTTTATCAGAATTATCACTGAAACAAGAATTCATACATGAGATTGACACAGAGAACACAAAACCAGTCAATCAGAATGCATATTCTCTATTACAAACACATCTCAAAGAACAGAAGCATCAGATTACAGATCTTCTAGAACATGATCTTATACAATTCTCATCAAGTATGTGAGGCTTTTCAGTTCTATTCATAAAAAAGACAGATGAAGAGTGATGAATGTGTATCAATTATCAAGCACTCAATAAGCTTATAATCAAGAATGAATATTCACTGTCATGAATTTAACAACAGTTGAATACAGTTGAAAACATCTGATATCTATTGAAGATCAATCTTCTCTCAGAATACTGATAGATCTGTATAGATGAACTGTCAGTTCTGTGAACTATATTTAATATACAATGAGAAAAGTTTGAATTTCTAGTAATATTATTCAGTCTGATAAATGCACTCATTATCTTTCAAATAATGATGAATACAATTCTTCATAAATAGAATGAAATCTCATGCCTCATATATCTTGATGATATTCTAGTCTTTTCAAACTCATATAATGAATATCTGAAGCATCTCAATGAAGTGCTTACAACTCTGACAGAGTATAAGCTCTATATTAAATCAATCAAGTGTGTGTTTGAAACAGAAGAGTTGAAGTTCATGAGATATATAGTAAGTGATGACTATATATACCTCATTCTGAAGAAATTGAATGTCATAGTGAATTAGCTGCAGCTGAGAAATATACATCATGTACAACAGTTTCTTAAGTTAATCTCATACTATTATAGATTCATCAAGGATTTTGTATGAATATCTGTATCACTCTCAGATCTCTTAAGAGAAACAGATACAAATCTGCAAAAGAAGAAGTTTCATTCAATTATCTGAAATACTGTATATGAAGAGGCTTTTCTCACACTGAGAGAATATATAACAATATTCTCAGTGCTTATTTAATCAGATTATAATAAATCTTTCTACATTGAAACAGACACATCTGAATAGACTATCAGAGATACTCTTCTACAGATGAGCAAGAATAGCAAGCTGCACTCAGTGATATACAATAATAGAAAACTATCAGATGCTGAGCTCAATTACTCAGTGTATGAAAAGAAATTGCTAGCAATCAAGTATATACTAGTATTGTGAAATAGATATATCAATAACAGGCATACAATAACAGTGATCACAGATCACAAAAGTCTCATCTATCTATAATTAATGACAAAACCTTTCAAACACTTAGTATGTTGAATCTCAGAGTTTCAAGTGTACAATCTTCATATCAAATACTGAAAGAGATTGAATACAGTGATACCTGATGCAATCAGTTACAGACTTGATTTCATGAATAAGAGTTCTGTAAACCAGGTACAAGGAACATTCACATTAAATATACTGAGAGAATGTAAGGAATCAGAATGAGTGAACATTATAATCTCTCACTTGAAGAATGACAAGATATCAGATGATAAGTATCTTATGAGAGTAGTAGAAGAGATGCTTCTGAACTTCAAGCTGAAAAAATTGAGAAAGAAAAACAACATTGTGCTTTACTGTGATCTAGAATATGCAGAAGCTCTCTATCTAGAATCTTCATTTCAACACAACTTAATAACTCACATACACAAAGAATTCAGTCACTTAGAAAGCTCTGAACTTATGAGCATACTTGAATCAAGAGTGTACTGGCCAAGCATAGCTGAGAACATTCAGATATACACTCATGAGTATCTGAATTGTCAGGTCATGAAAGAATCTAAGAAAGAGTTAGAATATAAGAAAGTATAATATCAGATGAAGTGTACAATACAACTGTTCAAATAATAAGAGATGAATTTTATAGACATATTACTGTGAACATCAAATGAAAATCAATGAATAATCACTGCTATTAATTACACTACTGACTGATCAGTCATGAAAGCAGTTTCAGAGACAACAGAGAAGATGATGATAAAGTTTCTATATAATGAGATCTATGTTAACTATGAAATGTCACATGAGATTCTAACTAATAACAGTGTGAATCTCATAGAAGAAGTGATAATACATTTCATAAGTCAGTTACAGACAAGACATTATAGAACAACATCATATCACTCACGAATAAATGAAAAGATGAAATACTTGAATGAAATCTTGAGTAATATACTGACAAAATATCTAGTAAGTAAGTCTACAAGATTATGAGATGAATATCTCAAGCAGATACTATTAGTCACATGAATTTAACAGCATGCAGTCTCTAAGTGTTCATTATTCTACCTGTTATATGAATTGCATCTGCGCATTCTGAAGAATGCTTCAGAAAAGGTGAAAGAGAAAGCAGTTGTGAACACAGCAGAAACAGCAGTTGCAGACACAGTAGAAACAGCAGTTACAGACACAGTAGTAGCAGTTGCAGATGCAACAGTTGCAGACACAGAATCAAGATTGAAAGAGATCAGTTACATATATATAAAAGCTAATGAGTTACTTCTGAACTGAGCAATTCAATCAAAAAGAATACAAGACTCACTTATTAAGAAATCAAGTCTCAAGATGAGAATATAAGTTCTTATACATAATAAGAGTTCTGAGAAGTTTCAATCTAGATGATTTGAGTCATATAAAATACTCAAATCATATTCTCTGAGAATGTACACATTGAAAGAATCAGAGGAACAGATCTTACACAACTTAATCAATGATTCATAACTTATAAAAGTAAAGATGCAAGATCTGAGTGAATTATAATTATTCACAGCACTATTATCAGTATTGAAAAAGAAGAGACTTATAATTGAAAAGTCTCACAAAGTAAGAGAAATTATAGACACTTATAAATCAGATGATCTCACTTATTCTGATCTTTTCACAATTATAAGAAAAGAATGAGAAGAAATAGAGAAATCAGATAAACATCACACTCTGATAAGTAATAAGACTGTAGTCAGTCATATAATAATGCACTGCAGATAGCAGATATAACATAGTAAAGAGCAGTCTCAAAGCAGCAGACTTATACATGAGTCAGATTACAGAAGAAAAAGAAATTCAGAGTTGAATTCAACTGTTTATATCAGTTCAATTATGAAGATTACAGAGAACAAACTATCTGAAACATTCACAGATGTGTGAGATCAAGTCATCTCAACTTCTGAGAATGCTCAGAGATCAGATGAGATTAGTTTTAATGAGCTGTTCACTGTAGTGATCTGAGTGAGCAAAGAGAGATAGTATAATATGTGAGACAGAATTATAAAAGATGAAAGCTGCTGAACCTAGTCACTGAATACTGTATTATATAGAGATTATGTAAGAGTAGTGACTAGCAGATAAAGAAAAAGTGTAAGAAAAGAAATAATGAATTGATCATTAACTGTAAGAATCAGCTGTAAAAGACAAATGTTATTATATATACTTCATTCATTTTCATATATCATATATTAATCTATTTTCAACATCACACCACTTAAAAAACATCAAAAACAAAGAAAATCTCAAAATTTGAGATCTGTAAGAGATTTGAGAGCTGTAAGCCACTCTTGTAATAACACTGTATATATCTCTGATTTCTCTACTGCTCTGTGTATGACATTAATGTCATTTATTGCAAGATTGGCTGAAATGCCAATATAGAAATGTGTATGTGTACATATAGAGAAATTGAAGAAGAGTGTGAGACTCACAGAACTAGAAGTCAGAGCAGAGAAGATGAAGACAGAAGAAACAGAAGAGAGAGACACAGAACTGAATGAATAACAGAAGTCACTCAGAGCTGAACACTTACAATCTGATATGCACACAACCTTCTCTGCAGAGAAGAGAGAGAAAGTGACAGAAGAAGTTTAAGAGTGAAAGAGAGTAGTCTCAGTGACATTATTATCTTTGATCAGAATGATCTCTGACACTGAAGCAACTAAGAACTATTATTAGTATATGAAAATCACAAAATCAGAAATGAGAACAGTTACTGAATAAATATCTGCTGACCTTAGAGTTGTACATGCAATTACAACACACACAAGACTTCTCAGAAAGAGAGAGAGAAACATGAGAGAATACAGAAAGCAGAATACAGTATATAAACAGCTCATTCTCATAACAACATCTCAGATAAGATATACAAGTCTCATGCCTGTGAGTGTAAAAGAGTATAACATTTATATTCTTATTTCTGAAAATATGAATATTCTTCATCTGCATTACAAAGTCAGATAATAAATACCAGAGAATAGACTGATATAGATTGATTATTCTGAAGATATTCATTAGAGCAGATATATCTGCAATATTGAATTTAACAGTCATGAAAAGTTTCTTAATATCTATGAATATCATAACTTCATACACAGTAAAACTCATAACAATTTTCTCTAAGAACAGAAAAATCAGCATCAGAAAGAAAAGATGAAAAGAAAAAGACTTACAATCTTAACACTGTTGAAAAGAGAGATGATTCTCTGATATAAATGAATAATTTCTTTATCATGAATATTTAAAATAAACATAATAATCAGTGTCTGTGACTGAGCTTCAGATAGTCATATTATATATCATCTTCATATAATAAATTATTCTGAGAGTTGATAAGAAGAGTGAGAGTATATATACTGAAAGAGATAGTTTATTAAGTCTATACAATATCTTCTTGAAATGAGAAGAGCTGGTAACAAAAGCAGAGACAGTAAAACCAGAAGTAGCAGAAGTGAGAATCATGAGAACAGAGGTAGTGAGAGAGGAATCAGACACAGAAGCAGATGTAGAAGATTGAGAGAGAGTAGCAGAGAAAGAAACAGAAGAAGCAGAGAAGAATATGAAAGATCTGATTATATATAATATAAGCAATTTCTTTATTATCATGTTCTTCAAGTTCTTGATCAATGATTCAACACTGAGTTCACTATCATAGACAGATACAGATCTGTCAATGTATGAAGATTCTATGTGAATAAAAACAAATATATCAGCATCTGCATTCATGCAAAATCATGCTAGAAAACATGATCAGAAACTCACTGAGAAGGAAATGATTGAAGATATATAAGAAGATGAAGAAGATATATTATTATTTATAATAATACATTGTTCTGATGATTGTTAGAAGATAAACAAGTTCTGATCATATTTTACAATACATTACACTTACTGCTAATGAACTGCTCAGTATGAGTACTATAATGATACTTGTTATGAGAACAGAAGATTATTGTCAGAAACATGTATAATATGATAGATGAACAGATAGAAAGAGTTGAACAGAAGAAGAAGTAGAAATCTTAGATAATTATAATATTTAATAATGATGAAATGAAGAAGATGATTGAAGAATGAGAAAAGTTAGTGAATAAGTGATGTAATATAGTGAAAGTTTCTTTGTGAGAGTGTATACAGAATACTAGCTGAATCAGAAATAGATCACACAATTATAAAACACTAGTGATGAGCTAATTCACATGAAGCTAGAGCATATAACATGATCATGTGAGTGTGACTGAATCTGGTGAGAGAGGATGTGATTCAGAAGAACATATGACTATCAGATAATAACACAGCCACTTTCAAACTACTAGTGTACACAGCCGCTTCCGAACTACTAGCATACATGTATGAGTGTAAAGGGGCCATAGCGGCCACTAATTAAATTAGCGTACGATATTACAATATATAAGAAGCCGGCGTACGCCTGTAATCGTACGCTGGCTTAAGCAACCTTTGAATCACACTATGAAGAGAAAAGAGTCTGTTACTCAGTTTCTTATTTTATAAGATTCTTTATAATTTACAGATTCTTCTCTGACTATTACACAGATTCATCTCACATCTTTTATATAGAAGAGTTCTGATTGACTCTCAATTATTTTCATAAGATTCTTGTATAATTATTACATAGATTTATCTCACAGATGAATCACTCTCTATGAGATTATTCTTATCAAAGAGAAGTATTTATAAGTTAATCTTTCACTTATTCTTATAAATCACTATTCTTTGATACTGTAGAATTGTGAGAAATTTTCCATTCTTTTATCAACTCTGTAAAATTGTAGAATCAAGATATCTGCAGTCTGCAATCACTCTTTATAATCATATAGAAAGATTCAGATCTGTGATTTATAATCACTCTTATTTACTAGAGTGATCTGACTGTTTCACAGAATTACTCACAGTGTAAGTAAATCTCTCTAGAGTAGTATAAATATCTCAGATCTATCTGCAGAATCTCATCTTCTTTTCTCTTTTTCTATAACAGCTCTCATTCTCACAAACTGTGAGTATTCTTATTCATTTACAAAGTGTTTTTATTTAGATAACAGAGAGAGAGTGTTTCTGATAATATTTATATATTGATTCAAGAACTTTTCAAGAATAAAATTTTTTTTAATTCTAATATCTTTATAAATAATATCTGACTATTACTGAGCTTCTTATAAGTGTCTCTGTGACTTCTCTGATCACTTTTTATCAGCTGATAAAGCAGAGACACTGCTGCTTATAACTGTATCTTCATTCTCTTCAGTCTTATTATCACATTCAATCTTCAGGTCAGTAGTTAATCTCATGTCTTTCTCAGATCAGTCTCTGACTTTAAGTAGTGCAGTTCTCTTCTTTGCTGTAAGTCTTCTCATAAGTAATTTCTTACAGACTCTAACTGATAATTCTTGTAAAGCTCTCAGTGTTATCAGTGTCTTCTACAGTTCTACAGATTTATAATCACTCTCTTTCTGCTCATACAATCTCTGATCAGATATATACAAATATGTCTAGATTCTCTATCAATGATTCTCACACTGCAGCACATTTTCACAATCTCATTATTAATAAGAGATGAGTTCTCAGATATCTGTAAAATTCAGGTAATTAAGATAATACAAATATTATGAATTTGTAATAAGAGTTAATCTGAGCAGATAAGCTCTCTCTTCATATCTCAATTATTTTCAGACTGAATACTTCAGTATAACTGAAAGAGTGAACACAGCTTTATAAGAAATATCTGATCACACATGTAAACAGTCAGCTTTCAAGACTCTACTGTAACTATACATACTCTGATATTCAGCTCTTCTGAAGTCTGTACATTTCTAGCAGTCTTTATATCAAATATAATAATTATTTATATCACAGACATGATACTCTCTGCTTCTTTAAAGAGAGAAATTAATAGTTATGAGAGAATTGAGTATCACAGATAATAAGAGTATAAATTTGAGTTTTCTTTATTTTTTCTTTATTAATCTTTAAATTGTGTTTACAGTTCTGTTTGTTTTTTTATTTTTTAGCTTTAATAAGAATATGATTTCTTTTTTTCTTATATACACTGCAGACTGTTCATCTCAGTAGAAACTCATTATCTTATAGACTAGAATTTATAAATAACAGTGTTAATATCTTTATCACAATCAGATTCTTAGTGAAGACTGCATTATTCTGACTTATCAGAATTTATAATATGAAAGTTATATCTCAGCTTCTGCAGATATCTTATCTATTCAGATGATTCTCAAGTTAACTTATTCATCTTATCAGAATACTCTTATCACTGAACCTTGAATCAGAGCTTATAATCTCACTTCTCTGAGTTAATAACCTCTTTAATCTGATATTCTCTTTCACTCTCTAGTGTATCATAGACAGAGTGATGAGTCACAGAGTACTCTTCTAAGAATTTCTTATATTTACAGAGTAAAGAGACATGAAAAACATTGTATATCTGTAATTTAGATAATAGTTTTAATCTATAGAACTGTGAACTAACTTTCTTTATAATCTTATAAGACTCTGTCTGTAAGAGATTCAGCTTCTTACTAGATTTCTATATAATAATATTTTCTAGACTCAGTTAGACTCTATTATCTTTCTTAAAACTCTTTATAATATACTTAAAGTCATAGTATCTCTTCTAATACTCTTGAGTCTTTCTTAAGAATTCACAGGCTTTCTTCTAGATCTTCTGAATTCTCTCAGTCTGTTCACAGACATTATTACACTCTATAGTATACTCTCACAGATTCATCAAGATCATTTATAAATGAGTCTCAATAAGTATCTCAAAGAGAGTTTTATCTGTGCTGACATGTTTTAAGTTATTGTATACAAACTTCATAAGTGATAATCAATACATTCAGTTATTCTAATTATAATTGATAAAGTACTATAGATACTGTTTTAATATACTTATCAGATATTCTATCTGATTATCTGTCTATTGATAAAAAGTCATACTTAGATCTTATGAAATCTTCAGTATAGTTATCAGATCAGATCAGAACTCTTCTATAAAGATTAATTCTCTATCTGAGATAATATTTATAGATAATTCATGCAACTGAATCATATTGTGAATAAAGATATAAGTTAAATTCTTTGACTTTAAATTCTTATAAGTGAGTATAAAGTATGCTATCTTGATGAAGTAATTCACTATCATCAGTACACTGTTAAAGTAGATATTATATATATTCTTACTTTCAGAGAGGCTCACAAGAGTATTCATTTCTAGCTGTTTTCAAGATTCTTATGAGATGAGTAGAGAAGTAAGTTCTCTGTATAATCTGAACTGTACTATCTGTGAACTCTGATAAATAGTATAAGAATTCACTATCTTCTTTACAAGTTCTCACATCTTCAGTCAGAAGTATTTTCTTATAAGTAACTTATAAGTTCTAATATCTGTAAAATGACTCACTAGAGAAGAGTTATAATATCTTTTAATGAGTTCTACACATAGAAACTTATTTATAGATATATAAATTCAGTTCTCTCTTTATAAGAGATTATTTAAGTTTCTTTAATTCTTTATTTCTGCAGAATTGATCTCTGCTGTGAGCAGTTTTTAAATATACTGAGTATATTCATTCTTCAGTTACAGTTTAGACAATCTGAATAGAAGATCTTATGAAGACTTATACTCTGTTTCTTCTTATATCAGATCTTTCACAGTGCTTCTCAAAGTCTGCAAACTCTTCAGATTATAGATATTCTCTTCAAGAATTCTCACAGAGATTCTTAGAGTGTTAACTCTCAGTATTATAGAGAGTAGTTATACAGGCTTCTTTTCTCTCTTTTCTCTCTTCTCTTATAGAGAATTAAGAGACTCTTCAGTCAATCTCTTTACAACACTCAGTCTGAGCATCTTATAAAGCTTTTCTGTCTTCTCTAGTCTCTCTATATCTGTCACTCTGATCTTCTTAATATAGTCTAATCTGTGAGAGAATTCATTCACTGAGTTCTTAATTCTCTTAATATATTCTATCTTGAATCAGAACTCACTCAGTCTCTGAGCTCAGTGAATCTGCTATTATAAGAGTTTCTTGATTGAAGTAAACTGTTATAAACTATTATAATCAGTTCTAACAGTAATCACTGTTATAAGACTCTCAAAGTAGTAATATCAGTGATAAAAGAATTTCACTATTATGAGAAGCTTCTGATTATAAATATCATAGTTAATCTTCACAGATTGCATCTTCTGTGAGAAAAAGATTACTGAAACTTAGTTCTCATTTAACTGTAGTTATAAGATTATTTCTGAAATTATAAAGAAGAAAATATCTATCTTTAATCTGATTAAAAGTAAGAAATCAAAGTGAAACAGTATCACTGTATTTATAAATATCTATTTCAATCTTATAAAAATCTTATAAGCTTCTGAGATAAGAAAGTTCTCACAGTTCTCTCTTCTTAATAATCTTTTTATTCTCTATTCATAGAATGACTTCTTCTTATTTTCATTCTTCAGTATGTCTGTAAGAGTCAAGAAGATTCTCATGAATATAAAGATAAATTATCTATAGAAATTCACAAAGCTCAGAAAGATCTGAATCTTATAAATATTAATTAACTCTGATTATAATAGAATAGTTTTAACTTATAAAGATTTTATCTGAATATCATCTGCAGTGATTATATATTCTAGAAAATTAATTCAGCAGATACTGAAGTTATACTTTATAAGCTTAATATACAGTTCTGTCTCATCTAAGATCTTTAACATACTTTATACATGCTCAGTGTGTTCTTTCTTCTTCACAGAGTACACTATCACATTATTCAGATATATTATCATAAAGACATTCAGATATACACAAAGTATTTTATTAATAAAAGACTGAAATACTATAGAGATATTAGTCAGATCAAAAGACACTACTAGATATTTAAACAATCTCAGTGTAATTTTAAAGACAGTTTTTTATTCATTCTCAAACTATATTCACAGCTGTGTATATGTATTGATTATATTCAGTTGTATGAATATAATAGCTCTTATAAGATAATTAATCACATTCTTAATCAGAGACAGAGAATAGCAGCTCTTTATTATCTTAAAGTGTAGATTGTAATAGTCTATATATAATCTGAGATCTCTATTCTTCTTCTTTATAAATATCACAGAGGCTTTCATGAAGATCTGTGAAGATCAGATAAAGTCATTCTTCAGATTCTTCTTTACATAGATTCACAAGATCTCTGTCTCATAATGAGAGAGTTTATAGATTAATTCTCAGAAGAATTTCTACTCTTCTATTAAATCTATTATCAGATTCTTCTTATAGTGAGAAAGAAGCTCAGCTGTCTTTACTGAGCTGAACATCTCTGTAAGATCTTAGTATTTCTCTGATATTTAAAGCTCAGTTTTCATAATCATGAGATTCTCAGATACTTATAAAGTCATTATATAGATAAGCTTATCTTCTCTAATTAACTCTATAGTATTAACTGATTCTATCTTTGTAAGTGAGTCTATCAACACTGATCAGAAGTATAAACCTGACTTATGAACAGCTATGTACAGATTATGTCTTTAAAGTTATACAAGTTTTAAGTACATGTTATCTACAATGTCTGTGATAATCACAGTTTCTGCAAATCTTCTTCAGATTTCAGAGAGATCTTGTAATTCAAAGATAATTCTTACAAGTTTCTCAGCTCTCAGGTCTGAGTTCTCACACTCTGCTTATTATAAGAGCAGATTCTCAGTCTTCATCTTTCAACTCATTTACTCTGTGAGCTTTAGAGACATTACAGTGATCTGAGATTCTGAGTTTATTAATACTTCTCATACTTGCAGAGTAGCAGTACTACAGTGTAATCTCTTCTCATAAGTAAGTATTTTCATTAGAGAAGCAACAGATTCAGATATCAGCTTCAAGACTCTTAAGAAGACTGTTACTGACTCTGTCTATAACTTCTCAAATTTCTATTTTAATTTATTCAGACAGTTTGCATGAAGATATTCTGATTTAGAATAGATAAAGCAGAGTCTCTTTTTCTTAATCTCTCTATTATATACTCTGTTCACAGAAGCTTGTGAAGCTCTCTCTCTCTACTCAGTAGTCAGACATAAATCTCTCTGTATCTTATCATCTTTTTCTGATAAATCTGTTCTCTGTTGTTCTGACTCTTACAGAGTCAGTCAGTGATTCACTCTTTACAAATCTGTGACTCTCACAGTGATCTGTAAGTGATAAATGAGAGTCATCAGTTTCTTCAGAGTTAAGAACTTAGAGTCTTACTCAATGAGCTTGTTCTGCACATCTTTATTCAGTCTTTTTATAAACATTATTATTCAGATCTTATTTCAGAGCTCTGTTTTCACAGATCTTAATTTATATTATAATTTTATAAAGTACTATGAGTAGTCTTCATCAGATTTCTTATCTCTTTTTCTAATATTGATAATTATAGTTCAGATGTTCTCTGTTCAGCTCACAGAGTCTCTCAACTTATTCTCTAGATAAGTCTTGAGAATAGATCAGCAGAATCTCTCATAATTATTCTCTAAATAATTCAGTCAGTTCTTGACTTCAGTGTAATAGAGATCTGTCATTATATAGATGACAGCTTCTTCATCTTTCATATTACATAGTCAGACTTATAAGTCAATTTCAAATGCAAACTTGCAAAAGCTTTTATAGATTGTAATTTGATAAGTGATCTTAAGTGATTATAACTTAAGAAAGTTTCTTTTCAATTCATAGATGTCTCTGAAGATCATGTCTAAAGACTCAGTTCAAGAGTATTTACAGACAGTAAGTATTTCTTATAGAAAAATAGCTTAATTCTGTAAGAGATGCTCAAGAATGTTCTTCACTGAGATTAATTTATTCATGAGTTCAGAGAATTCCTCTGTCACAGATACAGAGAATAATGTTTTATAAGTAATTGATAAGTTCTCTGAGACTTCTTTCACAGAGATTATTCATGATTTAGATAGCTGCTTCTGAGTGTCTGCAGTAGAGTTTGCAGAGATTGAAGTATACAAGTTTCTAGTTCTTTCAGTTATAACAGATGATTGCTGACTGACTGAGCTTGAAATGTAAGAATAAGTACTCATAGATGATTATTCAGATGTTTACAGCTTGACATGATATGTACTATTAATTACTAAAAGTATTCACAGTAGAAAGATAAAATGTAGAGATTAAATATATAATAGTATTCATGAACTTCAGTCTATATAGTTATGTATAGTCAAGAGCCGCTAGCTCTATTGATTACGCGAGAGATAGAAATAGAGGTAAAGAATTCATAAGAAGTGAGATTTCTTACAGTTGAAGAATTATTAAAGAGTATCTCTCACAGTGAATATATAAACTAGTATAAATAATCTTATATTTATAAGAGTTACATGTTATTATATTAATAAGAACTGAACTTATTAAGAGATATTAATTAAATTTGAATCATTAATTAGTAGTTATACTGAGAATTATATAATAGAGATATTAATAACTGTGATTAAAAATAACTATTGAAATATTAGTCTCAGTCTTCTTATAATTATAACTAATAATACTGTGAATAACTATACTATAATAGAGAGTTTAAAGTAAAAATTAACTTTGCATTTTTAAAATAATAAACAAGATTATATTCTCTGTATTACTTATATAATTCAACTTATAATATAAACACTGATAAAAAATCTTAATATTGAGATGAAGAATAATAAGATAGCTGATTCTTGAAATAATAATAAGATAAAAGTGATTACTTAAGTAACTTTTATATTCACTTTATAAAAGATAATATTTTTTAATAATACTTCTTAATAATACTTTTTAATAATACTTTTTAATAATACTACTATTAATTTTGAATAGATTGACTAATAATTTAAATATTATAGATTTAAAATATTACTAATATAATTTATATCTTCTCTAAATAATAATAATGATTTCATGATATTCAATAAATAAATAAATCAGTCATATCACTGAATATAATACAGAATATTAGAATATAATGAAGTTTAATATATAAGATAACTATTCAAACTCTTTGATTATATCAGATAATTAATTATTAAGTGTAATACTTTAATTAAGAAAAGATTCAGATATTGAAACTTTCTAATATGAAGTAAACTCAGTTAAAATATATAATTAATTTACTGTTTTAGTTTTATAAGATAATAAAGATAGTCTCAATCACTTATATATTAATACTATAGTCAGTCTGATAAATATATAACAGTTTATTTACTTATTTTAAGAAGTAGTTAAATCACTTAAAAAGAAATTCAGTCTGAAATAATACTATAGTACAGACTATTATTACTGTAAGAAATAAACTAATATATTATTACAGTAAAACTGAACAATCTTTTACAGAGTACTATACTATAGCAGCTCTACTAAATTTCTTCTATTAAGTTAATATCTATACTTCTTAAGATTAAATAGAGAAGAAATAAGATCTATATATTAAATTAGTCTAAGACTACTATAATATCAACTATCAGAGATTTGAATAAGTAAATATTCAAGATATAAAGACAGAGAAATATAATTCTCTAGTAAGTAATAATCTTTGATAATACTTTATATTATATAAAACTATAATACTAACTTTGAAATAGAACTTATATATATTAATTATAACTGAAAATCAGATAAAACTATATACTTATAAAACTGAATTTAACTACTTTTATCATTATTATTATTATTCTTTTATTATACTTATATGCAAGTGGAGCTTATGATGAGTTCTTGCATAATGTTAAAT
>NW_025544779.1:918001-920611 GCF_000003525.1 Blastomyces dermatitidis ER-3 | reverse complement strand
ATTCTTCTTAGTGTGAGTCTCATCAGAACTAAGTCTTAAAAAAATCTGAAAATGAATTATTTCTGAGAGAAATGATGTGAAAAATAACCAGATTTAATTTAAAAATAGTGAAATGAGAGTAATTTCTCAGAATAAACTATAAAAGATAATTATTCTTTCAAAATCAGAATAAGACTGAGACTGAAGATTAAATTCAGTTTTATTCAGTTCATTTAATAATTACTTATATAATCAGAATTTGATAATAATTATTAATAATACTTATAAAATAATTAAATATATTCTTGTATAAGTTCATTCTTTACTTTCTTATAAAAACTACACTTCTCTGATATACTGTAATCAGAGATATTAAACTGTCTGATAATTTTATATTTTATAATTATAAGTTTCTTTATTATTTCTTCTTATAATTATCTCTGATAATAGTGATAAATATCTCAGCTTGAGTTGAACTTTCACTTTATTCTTATCTCTATTAATAAAATTATTAGAATATTATATATTATCAGTATAATAGTTGAATATATACTCTTAATAATTTTTCATAACTTTAGAATTAATTTCATGTATAAATTTATTAAATTATCTTAAAGATAGCAGTTAAATTCAGTTTTATAAGTATATAGTTTTATCTGATTTTCAGTTATAATTAATATATATAAGTTCTGTTTCAAAGTTAGTATTATAATTCTATATAATATAAAGTGTTATAAAAGATTATTACTTATTAAAGAATTGTATTTCACTATCTTCATATTTCTAATATCTGCTTATTCAAATCTCTGATAGTTGATATTATAGTAGTCTTAGATTAATTTAATATATAAGTCTCATTTCTTCTCTATTCAATATTAAGAAGTGTAGATATTAATTTAATAGAAGAAATCTAGTAGAGCTACTATAGTATAGTACTCTGTAAAAGATTGTTCAGTTTTACTGTAGTAATATATTAGTTTATTTCTTACAGTAATAATAGTCTGTACTATAGTATTATTTCAGACTGAATTTCTTTTTAAGTGATTTAACTACTTCTTAAAATAAGTAAATAAACTGTTATACACTTATCAGACTAACTGCAGTATTAATATATAAGTAATTAAGACTGTCTTTATTATCTTATAAAACTGAAACAGTAAATCAATTATATATTTCAACTGAGTTTACTTCATATTAAATAGTTTTAATATTTAAATCTTTTTTTAATCAGAGTATTACACTCAATAATTAATTATCTAATATAATTAAAAAGTTTAAACAGCTATCTTATATATTAAACTCTATTATATTCTAATATTCTATATCATATTCAGTGATATAACTGATTTATTTATTTATTAAATATTATAGAATTATTATTATTATTTAGAGAAGATATAAATTATATTAATAATATTTTAAATCTATGATATTTAAATTATTAGTCAATCTATTCAAAATTAATAGTAGTATTATTAAAAAGTATTATTAAAAAGTATTATTAAAAAGTATTATTAAAAAATATTATCTTTTATAAAGTAAATATAAAAGTTACTTAAGTAATTACTTTCATCTTATTTTTATCTCAAGAATTAGTTATCTTATTATTCTTTATCTTAATATTAAGATTCTTTATCAGTATTTATATTATAAGTTAAATCATATGAGTAATATAGAGAATATAATCTTATTTATTATTTCAGAAATACAAAGTCAATTTTTACTCTAAGCTCTTTATTATTATTATTATTATTCTTCAATTATAGATGTATGCAGTCAGAGACTATGACATCTACCTGAGAACTTTAGTTCTCAGGGTTTTTTCTATGTCTGTAAAGTTAACTATTATACATTCATCAATTTCAGATATGCAAAATCAGAAAATTCCAGCTCAGAAT
This sequence comes from Blastomyces dermatitidis ER-3, assembly GCF_000003525.1. Lineage (NCBI taxonomy): Eukaryota > Fungi > Ascomycota > Eurotiomycetes > Onygenales > Ajellomycetaceae > Blastomyces > Blastomyces dermatitidis. Next base: position 918,734 of record NW_025544779.1, on the reverse strand, counting down.
ACAAAAACTGTTTACAAATTGCAGTGTTTTAACATCTTTTGATACTTTGAAACCATTTGACAATATCATGACAAAAGAAAAGAGAAAAAGAACACAGTCTCAAAGATAGACACATTAAATAAATAGATAGAAAGAAATTGAAAGAAAAAGATAAAGAAAAAGATAAAGTAAAGAGAGACTATAACAAAACAAATTATTAAAAGAGAGTGTATAGCTGTTTTAACAGACTATATCTGATTAATTTCCTCCTCTTCATACTCAGATAATTCTGAATTTAGTCATTTTCTTGTAGCTGCTTGAGTTTCTGATAGAAAGTCTATTAAGTATTTAATTCCTGTCTCAGTTGAGAATAAGAATCTCATATTTAATTGATTTAGATCATACTTCTCTTTCAATCTGACTCTGAGATCATTGTATAATACACAGTGCATTACAATATACTCAGAATTCTCATTTGTATTGCAGAATGAGCATTCTATTAAGTCAAATCTATCATCAAATCTTTGTATATAAGATTTGAAATAGCCATGTCCTAGTTTCAGCTGTATTATAGATGAGAATATTTTCTTTTTACATTTAATTGAACAAGATTTTCACTTGAGTTTTGTTTCAATCTTGAATAATGTACTCTTCTTTGTTCTGCCAGCTTTCATTCACTTGTCTAACAGATCTTTATTTTCTCTTATAAAAGATCAGGACACAATTTTTGAATAAGATCTGCTTAATTCTGCAC